>NW_010146371.1:22801-23188 GCF_000699245.1 Pterocles gutturalis
TGCAATGCAGCTAGACACTTCATGATGAGGTAACTCTGAATGACCTGCTTTTCCTCATTTACATCTGACTCAGTAGCATTTGAATACTGTGCTTTGTGTGTGATATTGCCTTACTACTTTTACAACACCCAGAAGAAGACTCGAAGAGCCAGCAGGCTTCTGCCCTCAAGAGTTTGTTTTATCTGGGAGAAAATAAGTGGAAGGTAATACACAATAGGGAGGAGATGGGTGGAGACCTTGAGATGGTTGGACTGCAGTATAATCATTATTATTAAAGTCCTTATGGATATCATGGGAGAAATTAGTCTTAGGTAAGGATTTGAATGGAATGAGACTAGCTGCTTAGCAGGCCAGAACTGGGAGGCTGTTTAAGCACAGAAGGGTGGT
>NW_010146372.1:0-1328 GCF_000699245.1 Pterocles gutturalis
GTTGGGTTTTTGATGGGCTCAGGCTGGCCCCTGGCCCTTTGTCCCTTCCTCAGTGCAGCAGCCGGGAGCACGCGAGGTGGCAGTGGGTCAGGACGCATCCCGGCACCTCCCGGGGTACCAGCTCGCCTGTGAGGGGACGCAGAGGAAGGGACACATCGCCACGGACATACCGCCTCATCCGAGAGGGGCAGGAGCGCCTGTCAGCTGCCCCAGAGGTGATGCTGGTGTCCTGTCCCACCACCACGGATCCAGGTGTCTTGCCCTGCCACCCCAGGGGACCCCAGGGTCCTGCTCCTCATGGGACATGTGTCCCAGGCCAGAATTCATGGGCCAAGCAGCATGGGCATGGGGACACCCAGGGAACGTGCACAGCCAGTCACCTGTCTTGTTAATGACTGCCTAATGACCTTGGGGGGCTGTGAGGGGGAGCGGGGCTGCCTGGACACCTGGATCCCCCCACGCACCCGCTGGACCTTGCTCTTTGTCCTGCCCCTCCTCCTGGATCCTGGCCCATTGGGCCTGGCTGGGGCCAGTATAAAAGAGCCACAGAGGAGTGGGAGGGATCCTGGAGACCCTGAGGCCATAAGGGAAACTGAGGCACACGCACAGGTGCAGGTGAGGGACGTGGAGAGGAGCAGAGCGTCTGCGGGAGGGGACCGTGGGGAACCCAAGCGTGCAGTGGGGGAAGGAGGATATGTAGGGGATCCAGGTGTTGGGGCAGGGAGTGGATCTGTAGGGAATCCAGGGGGGTGTTCCATAGGGGACCCAGGCTTCTGGGGGGTGCAGAACTGTAGGGCTGTCTGTGGGCTGTTCTGTAGGGGACTCGGGCATCCAGATGGGACTTAACAGATGGCCCACGTGTCAGGGGCGGGGTCCCAATGTGTTTAGGGGGGATTTGTAAGGGACCCAGGTGTCTGGGAGGGGGAATTTGTAGAGAAATTGAGTGTCCAGGGGGGGGTTTCCAACTGGGGGCCCAGACATCCAGACGGCCCTGACCCCGCTTTCCGCAGGTGCCCATGGCAGGCTGGGCGCTATGCACAGTCCTGGTGCTGGCAGCACTAGCAGGGGCGGTGGGTGAGAGCCGCTATGAGAAGTTCCTGCGGCAGCATGTGGACCACCCCCGGACACCTTCACTCGCCGCACACCGCTACTGCGAGACCATGCTGGCACGCCGGCGGGTGACGGCCCCAGGACAGCCCTGCAAACCCTCAGTTCCTGCGGCAGCATGTGGACCACCCCCGGACACCTTCACTCGCCGCACACCGCTACTGCGAGACCATGCTGGCACGCCGGCGGGTGACGGCCCCAGGACAGCCCTGCAAACCCTC
>NW_010146373.1:0-393 GCF_000699245.1 Pterocles gutturalis
CCGGTTCTCGATGTTGTTTTCGGTGGCTGTTTTGCCAGTGTCAAACTCCGGGCAAAGGCGGGTCGGCGACGGTCCCGCTACGGCCGCGGGGCCCGATCCTCTGCCGCAGGTTTGGTTTCTTATTTTATTTTATTTTTTTTTTGGAGGAACGCGGGTTTCTCCGCCTCGCTTTGACTTTGAACAGACATCTGTTGAGTCGAATTTTTTTTTTTTTTTTTTGGAATGTGCCCTCACTCCTCTTCTTTCCATATGTCAGATTAAGGCGTTGTAACCAAACCGCGAAGCTCTCCGCGTATTTATTTCGCGGCGATTTTCCGTGAGTTCACAGCCCGGGCGAGGCGGAAAACGGGAGTTTCTCCTCGGGTTTACTGGAGCGGGATGAAACCATCCTGC
>NW_010146373.1:453-1736 GCF_000699245.1 Pterocles gutturalis
GTTAACTAACCGAAAGGGCCCGAGGAAGGACGCGAGTGGCTCTTCCCTCCCCGGCCGGGCTCCGACCCGCTCGGCCCTCGCCTCCTTCCTCCTTCCCCGGCACCTTCTGCTTTCCATTACTGCCTATTTGGAGAATTAGGAAAGGTCAAGATCTTATTCTTTTTCTCCGGTATTTTTTTGGTTTTCTCTTTCTAGTTCCTCACAGCCCCGAACAAAAATAAATCAGCCTGGATTATAGAAACCACCTTTAAACATCAAGAGCATCTTTTCCAACAGCTCGGCCTTTCCTCCGGGTCTGCCCTGGCCCTTCCCTGTAACTGCGCAGAAACTCCCATTTTCACGGTGAATTTAGGATTTAATAATAACGCCCAATATTCCTGTGCCCCAGTGCCCGACCTGAAAACACTTTCCTGCCTCGTAACTTTGGAAAATAACTGCCCTCCAGCATCTTCTTTCCCTCCTTATTTCCCTTTCGTTTCTTTCCTCTCCCGGCACAGAAAGTAAAGAAACGAGGTCTTTAAAAAAAAAAACAAAACAAAACATTTTCCGATATGGGGAGAGCAAGGAGGAGCTGTCGCAGCCGACTCAACCGCAGGAAAATTGCTTTAGAAATTAAGTTGGTGCTTTCGAAATCCTCCTCGAGATCTTCGCGGTAGGTCAGGGCCCTGCACTCGTCCCTCCGTCTGTCTGGGGTGAGGAGAGGGGCCGGACCCTCCTTCTGCCCTCGCCTCCCGGATCACGGCTCCTCTTTCCTTTTCTCTTCTTTACCTTTTCTTTCTCGTCCTCTCTTCTCTCTTTTTCTTTCTCTTTTCTCGCTCTCCCCTCTTCTTTGTTCTTTCTTTCTTCCTTTCTTACCTTCTTTCTATATTTCTTTCTTTCTCTCTGTCTTTCTCTAGTTCTCTTTCTTTCCCTCTTTATCTTTTTTATCTTTACTCTTCTATTTACCTGTTTCTTTTTCCCTTTCTCCCTCATTCCCTCTTTCTTTTATCTCCTCTTTGTCTTTTTTCCTCTTCCCCCTTCTTTCTCTGTTTCACTTTTTCTCTCTTTCTCTTTCTTTTCCTTTTATTTTCTCTCTCTCTCTCTCTTGCTCCTTTTATCTTTCCCCCTCTATTTTTTGCTCTCTCTTTCTCTCCCTCTCTGTCTCTTTAGTGTCACCCGCTTCCTCACAGGTCCATCGGGGACCACTTTCCCTCTCCCTCCAGGAGGTTCCCAGCTCTGTCCAGCCCCGGGGATCGCTCCCCCGGCCGCAGCGGAGGACGGGGGGTGGTGTCTCCCCTCCTTTG
>NW_010146374.1:0-1502 GCF_000699245.1 Pterocles gutturalis
GGGCTTGTGAGGAAGAGGCCGCTTGCGGTCGCCTGGGGTCACGTCGCCCCTGGCCAGACCCCTTATATGCCCAAAAGGGTGAGCTGGGTTTGGGGTTCGGGTGTTGATTTTTAGGCTGCAGTCTATGCCTCTGAGGCAAAGAGGATGGATGTGCCACTAGGCCATGGCCAGAGGCATGTCCCGCAGCAGGGGTGGGCCCTGGGCTGGCTGGGGCCTGTCGGCTCGTTTCAGGGGTTTGTAGAAGAGGAAATCACAGCACGGGAGTTTCCCAGAAGGAAATTTTGCAGAGCCCATTGCCTTACTAATATTTTAATATTGCTGTGTGGTTTTAACTTTTGTTTGCCTGCAGGTTTTCCTTCTGGTGTTAGCCCTTATTCCTGTATGCCAAGCATTTTTGTGAGCATGAATTACTGGCAGAAACAAAATTCTGTGGTTCATTTCCCCTGTGCATGAATTAGGAAGGTTAATAGTTTAATAAATTAAGTATATGCTGTATTTAACAGCAATGTTCTATAAAAAAAAGCTTAGCAAATGTTTAATACATTTTTTGTAGGATGAAACATTCTTCAAATTTGGCATGGTTTTTAAAAAAATTAGTATATCAACCGTTTTGGTGCTTTCAAAAATGAATTAAATAATTGCTGATGACACAGAACAAGTTGTGGCTGATATCCTGAGTGAGTGTTGTGCTGCCATCCAGAGGGACCTCGACAGGCTGGAGAAATGGGCTGACAGGAGCCCCGAGAAGTTCAACAAGGGGAAGTGCAAAGCCCTGCCCCTGGGCAGGAACAACTCCAGGCACCAGCTCAGGCTGGAGGCCCCCCCGGGTAGCAAGCAGCTTTGCAGAGAAGTCCCTGGGGTCCTGGTGGACACTGGGTTGGACATGAATCAGCAATGTGCCCTTGTGGCATAAAAAGCAAATGGTATTCTGGGCTGCATTAGGAGGAAAGTTGCCAGCACATCAAGGGATGTGTGATCCTTCCTCTTTACTGAAAGCTGGTGAGACCACACCTGGAGTGCTGGGTCCAGGTCTGTGCTCCCCAGTATGAGAGAGATGCGGACATACCAGAGAGAGCACAGTGAAGAGCAACTAAGTTGACGAAGGGACTGGAGCATCTCTCCTCTGAGGAAAGGCTGAGAGAGCTGGGACTGTCCAGCCTGGAGATGAGATGGCTCAGGGGATCTCATCAATGTATATAAATACCTGAAGGGAGGGTAGAAAGAGGACTGAGCCAGGCTCTTTCCAGTGGTGCTGAGTGACAGTGAAGTGGAAAAACTCCACAACTAGTGAGAGTTGTAAAGTAGGTATGTAGTTTATTCAGTGCTGAGGCACATGAGGGATAGCTCCACCAAAGACGTGCACGCCTTTTTTCAAAACCTATCCCTCTATTTATTCCCTGAAATGTTGCATATGCATTAAGTTTTGTAATACATTCATTCATATTTATTATCTAGCCCTGCCTAGCCCCGCTAATTATAATTAGCTAAAGAGTCCTTCTGCG
>NW_010146375.1:0-314 GCF_000699245.1 Pterocles gutturalis
GCACGGGAGCTGCCGGCATCCATCGCGCAGCCGCAAGGTTCAACCAGGCTGTGGGCAAGACACCTCTAGATGCTGTCACCAAGCGTTTTCGGAACTTGGGGAGATTTTTTAGCCCCCCCACCACCCCGAGCTGGACCTACCGCAGCCAGGACGGCCCCCGGGAGCCCTTTGTCCCTGTTGCTGGGTGTCTGATCCATCCTCGAAGGCAGGAAAATTGCTCCCAGGCGGCCAACCAAAGCTCTGCAGGGGAAATAAAGCCACCAGGGCGCCCACCTTGCACGGGGCCATGCCCCCCCAGGTCCCCACAGCGCCTC
>NW_010146375.1:751-1011 GCF_000699245.1 Pterocles gutturalis
CCGCAAACCTTCTCCAGGCCACCCTTCCCTGCCTCAGTTTCCCCACCCAGGCAGCAAAGAGGGGCTGTGACTCAAAATGTCACTTCTCAGCGCCCGTAAAGCAAATAAACAACTTTATGAGAAATTCAATTCAAGGCTGGATGTGACAAGACCCCCTCTTCTCCCACCTGGCAACAAAAGCCGGAGTTGATTCCCCTCCATCGCCCCGTCCTCCCCACGCTGTTTACAGGAAGGAGCCGAAAGCTTCTATCACCCCCCAG
>NW_010146375.1:1024-1365 GCF_000699245.1 Pterocles gutturalis
TCTTCCCTTTAACTACTCCAGCCTGCTCGGAGGGTTCTGTTATTACAGCTCGATACGACGAGCAATTAGGCTGCGATGCAACCTTCCATTGCCAATTTCTCCACGACAGGAGGGAAAAAAAAGAAAAGAGGAGAGAGAGAGAGAGATAAAGGAGAAGTTCCCTTTTGCTTTGCTTTGATTTCATCCTCCCAGTGGGGTTTGGTTTTTTTTTTTCCCTCTCTCTCCCTTCTCAACTCTGGTGTCAGGTCAGACTCCAGCTTCCTGGAAGGATTTTGGGGAAATACCCCCAGGGAGCCCCCCAAAGGATCTCTTCACATCCCCCAAAGGATCCCCCTGCATCC
>NW_010146375.1:1385-1669 GCF_000699245.1 Pterocles gutturalis
CCCAATGGATCCCCCTAAATCCCCCAAAGGAGCCAAGTGCCTCCCCCAACAGATCGCTGCAAATCCCCCTCAGGATTCACCTGCGTCCCCTAAAGGATACTCCCGTATCCCCTGAAGGATCCTCCTGCACCCCACAAAGGATCCATGTACCTCCTCCCAAAGGATCCCCCTAAACCCTGCAGAGGACCCACCTGCATCCCCCAAAGGATCCCTCTGCATCCCAAGGGATCCCCACGCATCCCCCAAGGGATTCACAGACATTCCCCCAAAGGATCCCCCTAAAT
>NW_010146375.1:1754-2014 GCF_000699245.1 Pterocles gutturalis
CCCAAAGGATCCACACATGTCCCCCAGAGGACCCACCTGCATCCCTCAAAGGATCCCTGTGCTTCCTCCAAAGGATTCATTTGCATCCCCCCACATCCCTCACACATCCCTCAAAGGATCCCCATGTATCCCCCCAAATATCCCCCCAAATCCCCCAAAAGATCCCCAAAAAGATCCCTGAGGACGCCCCAAAGATCCCCCTCCATCTCCCAAAGGATTCCCTTAAATCCCCCCAAGGGATCTCCACGTACCCCCCAAAA
>NW_010146376.1:0-7532 GCF_000699245.1 Pterocles gutturalis
CACTCTCAGCACTAAAAAACAACATACAATGATCAGGATCATAAACATTTGCAAAAGTAAGATGATGTCAGCATCCCTCTGTTCTCTCCTGTTTGAAAATGTGGTATCATTAATTTGGGGCAATTAAGAATGACACAGTAATCTTACTATGAGGAATTTAGGATGATATCCAAGGTACATCTAGTTTAGTAGCTCATCCCTGTTTCTAAGCAGTGCCAAATGCGTCACAGAAAGCTCGAAGAATCCTAGAGCAGACAGATGTAAAATTATCTGTCTAATACATTAGGGTCTTGTCCTAATCCTTACTAATCAGCAATGAGCCTTAATCCTCAAGCACAAGGTTTAACATCCCTTCCAAAATTTGTAATAATATTAATTGTAACAGCCCTGGAAGTTTTTATTTACCATATAAAGCTTCCAATTCCGGTTTTCACTTTACTGAAATACAATTCCGTTTTTCACTTTACTGAAATATGACTCTGTGATAAGAGTGGAATTTAGATCTCATTTCACAGGGCACTCAAGGCATTTCACTAACCAATGACAGAGCAAACATTTGAAGAGCTACCTGCATGGGAAATAGGAATGTCTCTCTGGTTACTTTGCAACACTACCAGTACAAAACCTTTCCTTTTACTGAGACAGAACTGAAAGATTAATTTGCTTTAAAACATATCACAAAGCAGGGCATTAAGCTGCATTCCACCTCCCAGAAGAGCAATACGGTGAACAAGGAATCCCGGAGGAATATAGAAACATTGCCTAGATACAGAGGGATGGAATTCAGAAGCCAAATCTCAGCAGACACTGAAACTGGCAAGCAGTGGGAAAGGCAACAAAAGGACTTCAACAGGTACACCATGAGCAAGAGGAAGGTCAGGGATAATGCTGTCCCACTGCTAAATGGGGCAGGCGATCTAGTGAACACTGAGAAGACCGAAGTTCTCAACGCCTGCTTTGCATCAGTCTTAATAATTATGAAGGTCTGCTTCCAGATTCCCCAATTCTTTCTGCTTAGTAACAGTTTGGGGAAGAAAGGTACCATCCATAGCAGACGAAGATAGACTTAGGACTGTTTAAGGAAGTCGGACGTACAGAAGTCCTTGCTAGCAGGCAGGATACATCTGAGGGTGTTGAGGGAGCTGGCTGGTGTCATTGCAGGCCTGGTCTCCTTCAGTTTGAAAGGTCATGGTAACTGGACATGGTCTCTGATTACTGGAAAAGGACTAGTCCTCATCTTTAAGAATGGCAGGGAGGATATAGGGAACTACAAACCATTTATCCTAAAAGTTTATGGAGAAAGTAATCTTGGAAGCCATTTCCAGGTTCATGAAGGACAAGATAGTCACTGGGAACAGTCATTATAGATTTATTTTGGCCAAATCATGCCATACCAGCTTGACTGGCTTTTATGATGAGAGGGTTGGCACAGAGGACCACAGTGGATGTCATTTTTCTTGGCTTTAGCAAGGTTTTCACGTCAAATCTTTGCAGAGAATTTGAGAAAACATGAACTGGAGGGGTAGACTACAAAATGAGTGAAACACTGGAAGAACTGTAGGGCTCAAAAGCTAGCAGAGAACAGTTGAACAATCTAGCTGGCAGTTAGTTATGTGTGGTGTTCCTCAAGGGTTGATACTGGGGCTGGTACCTTCATCAACAACTTGGACAATGAAATGTACCCTCAGAAGTTCATGGACAATATCGCATTGGCAGGGAGCAGCTGAAATGGGGAGGATAGGCCACCATTCACAGGGGCCTTGACAAGATGAAGGAATGCACCAAAAGAACACTGTGAAGTTTAAGAAAGACTACAATAAAGTCCTGTACCTGGGACAGAAAAGCTCTAAGCAGCAGTCGGACTGGACACTGACTAGGCAGAAAGCAAAGGTGCAGAAAAGAACCTAGGGATCCTGGTGGACAAGATGAACAGGAGCAAGCAGTGCATTACTGCAGTGACAAAGGCCAGCCAGGTACTGGACTGGATTACAGCATAGCCAGCATGTTAAGGGAAAAAAATATTTACCTCCTTGGCATTTGTGAGGCTGCATCTGGCTACCGCTTTTAGCTGCATCTAGCTATGTCCACTTTTGAGTTCCTGAATACGAAACAAATACTGGTAACTGGAGAAACTCAAAGGAAGGCCCCTAAGAGAGGTAGGGAGCTGGAGCACGTGGCGTATGTGGAGAAGCTAAGAGAATTGGGTTTGTTTCACCTAGAGAAAAAAAAAAATTGGCAAAGATCTATCTGCAGTCTTTACCTAAATACAGTTTATAGAGAAGATGAAGACAGACATCTCAGAGATGCACAATGAGAGGGTAAGAGACAAAGGGCTCGAGAGGCACAACATGGGAAACTGCAATAAGACATAAAGAAATTCACCATGAGCATAGTTAAGTACTAGAACAGATGGCCCAGGGAGGTTGTGGAGTTTCCATCTCAGAAGATACTCAAAACTGGACTAGACAAAGTCCTGATCAACCCGATCGAGCTTTAAAGTTATATGTATGTAACCTCCAGGGTATCCTTAATCCAAGTTGGAGCTAGACTAGATGATCTCCAGAGGTCCTTTCCAACCTAAATTACTATATATAAAAATTACTTCCAGTTGTCATAAGCGATCAGAGGACCATCTATGTTTTCAGGAAATGTTTACTTAATATAAATATAATCTGCTGTGTTACAAAATGGGAAGAGTGTTGCATGTAGCTTATCAAGATGTGCTTAAACTGAGAGGTTTTTATTTTATTTCACTAACCTCCTCATAAGGAAACACTTGTTCATATGGCAAATACCTCTCCTCTGCGTGACAGAATATCCTATATGGATGGTCCAAGGTCCCCTCTGACAGAGGAACAGAGGATTAATAAAACTTTGTTGTGGAACCAAAAGCCCTGATACTACTTTCTGCTCTCAAGTAACAGTGATGTCTATCTAGAGGTCAGAAGTACCCAAGCTTCTCTTCTTGCATTATATTCTGAGAATGAAAATATAACAAATGAACTATGTAAACTATCATGGCATAATCTGGTGTCAATTAGCACTGCCTGATTCTCAAAAGCATTCTTGCATTTATGGAGTCTGACATACCCCTGCTCCACAATTTTGGCAGGCAATACCAACTAAAGTCCTTTCACATCACGACTATGCCTCAAGTAATCTTTTGCTTTTATTTTTATCCTGGGCTTTCTTTTCTACAAAGCATCATTTATTCACCCTTAACCTCAGAACATGGCATACTACAAAAACACATGGAGCAAACACTATAAATATACTTGGGATGTAAAATACTTCAGGAAACTCAAAGGAGTAGGAGGAGTTAAGAAGGCTATTGCTGCTAGCCCTATTCTTTCAGCTTTATGTTTTTCTCATTCACAGGCATGCACACAGTTTTATAAATAAACAAAAAACCCAATAAATTAATAGGAAAGCTTTCATTTTGCCATCACCTTCCATGAAGCTGAGGAGTAACTACAGGTTTCTTCTTTTGCTTCAGCTCATTATATTCATGCAATCCAAGGACAGCGCCTTCTGCAGCTGCTTGAGCATCCCCACAGGGGTCTACTTCAACACAAGGGATCTCCAGATCTTGGATCTGTCTACAACCAGCTGAAAAATACAGTACAGAACTTGTAAGCTGAGTATTGCACACTTCCTTGACATTTCAAGGAAAAAATAATTTTAACTCAAGATATCCGAGGTTATAAGTAAATAAATTAAAAAGATCATGCAGTAGAATAATTAAAAATGATAGTGACCATATACTGACAAATTCTGACTAAAAATATCACTTGATGAATTGTAATGATTAAGACATTTCACAAGAATAAAAAGGAAAGTCCATAGTTGTTCTGATTCCTTTAAGCTCACTCTATATCAAAGAAAAGCTGTATTATTCTGGAGTTCTATGGGTTATGACTACAGGTATCGGAGATTTGTGGCAATTTAGTTTTTTTGCTAAGAATACATGACCCCTCTTTTCTTCCAAATTAGTTTATTCACACTTCTATAAACAAACAAAAACTATATATTCCATACATTCTACTTTGTACCCAAATAATTTAACAATGTTTTGGCAGTTGGCGAGATAACATGGGCTAGCACTTTGGACATACAGCTGTCATATATATGTGGCTGACCTCCAGTCTCAAATTATAAACTCTGTGGTGAGAACTCTTTTTAGTCTTGCTTTATACACACTTAGATGCAGCAGTCATCTTTGATTAAGACAGAGAGGCCTCCTCTGCCTACGATAGATAACATACTAAATCATACTACTGATGTTGCAAAAGATACCAGTTTATAACACAAATACCTCAGTTACAAACTAAGTAGCAAAAGAAAATATACGTGCATACTTAAGTACAGCATGAGCATAAGAGTGAATCAGCAATGCTCTCAGGCTTCAAAATAGTAGTAATTAAACAAATGCCTTTTCACTATCACACTGGTTAGGAAAGTTATTCGGGATATATAACTGGAGTTACCTGGCTGCAGATTGATTTAAATGCCCTACAACTCCTTTCTCGCTAAGGAAAACTTCTTGAATATCAGTAACAAGTAAATGTGTTTACCCAACTATGCAGTAGGCTTTGTGTTTGAAAACAAAATCATATCTAGACTCACTCTTCAAAAGCACAACATGTTGCACCACTGCAATATTTTATAGACAAAATGCTTCAGAAAATTTCAAAATAGCTAACCTGCAACAGCTGCACGAATATTTTCTTTGCCTTCATTCCAGTTTTCTTGGTCATTTATTCCAGCATTCTTCTTACCCAAGCCAACTACAACCACACTCGGAAAGTCCTACATGAAGGTGACACACGAATGGATTCACTTTCCACATTGTTACAGCCACAGCAGAGAGTTGTTAAGAAGACCTTTCTTTCCAAATCAAACCAAGCACAGCACTAAAATACCTTCAGTACTTTCTCTGCTTTACACACATTTCTCTGTTAAGAGTGCCAGTATGGTGCCACTGTCTTGCACTCCCAATCATTCCCCACAGGCATGCAACCAGTTGTCCCGTTGTCCAGTTAACTGTTAATCATGTGTACTGCAGCACACAGGGCTTTATGCTCAACAGACAGCAAACTTAATACTTCTAGGGGCAAGTCTAAGAGTCCTTTGAAAGCAGATCCAGCTTTCCAGCTGCAAAGGCCAGAACAGAGCTGGAGAAGTGTCACCTTTTCTGGCACAGTACTGTGTTCAAAATCACTTCAAAGGCTGAGCCGGCATAGTTTGCCAGATAAGAAACCAAAACTGCACAGAGGTACACAGCTCCAGAACTCAGGAAAGCAATGTAGCACAGCAGACTAAATGCTTGCCTTGTAAGCTGCAAGTGGAAGGCAGAAAGGAAGAAAGAACAAAGATTAAAGGAGCATTTTAAGAATGAAGTCAAATTTGTATAAAACTCAAGGTTATATATGTGAAGAGATTTCCCACTGCTCTGAAGAAAAATGAAGTTAATCTTAGGCTTTCCCTTCCATCCCAAACAGCTGCTCTGTCAGATCCTAACAACAACTTTTCAAACTGCTACACCACAGTAAAGTCTTTTCATCCACAAAATGCTGAAACTAGTGTTAGCTTTCCAGAAGATCAGTGATTCAAGTTAACATTTTTTTAGTTATCTTTACTTTCCATGCCTAAAAGAGGTGTAAGGCCAAATTCTACTGCATTCTCTTGCAGATTTGCTACTCACTTCATCCTGTATGCAAAACTGGGATAATGGGACCTTCAGTGGGCTCAACCTCCATCAAATTTCCAAGAGCCTTTCTACTGAGTCCAGTGTCACATCCGAGGTCTCCACACAAGAATTTATACGCGGTAAGAAATACTTACTACAAATTAATTTATTTAAAATAATTTAAATAGCCCTAATGTAATATTCATTTACTTATACAGGGATACATAGTGTCATATTACTTGTCTGCCTAGCCTCTAGCTACTACTCCAAAAAGGCACAAATCATACCATATTTGCCAGCTCTGTGTAGGTGCATTAAATGTATCAGGGTTTCTCAAGTGGCACCAAAAGCCTAACTTTAAGCAGATGAATCCCCATCTCATACCCTTGCCATGTCTGTACAGACACAAGTCCTGCTTGAAGAACAGTCTCACATCTTGCTGTCAGAGGTTCCAAGCACATGAATTTAAAACCTTTGATTAAAGTCTATGATGGGACTACCTTGTGTTAGAAATGTCATGTGTGGAAGGTCTTTGCACATATCTGTACACACTTGTGCACTCACTCCTCGTGAACACAGAAGGCACAGTAAAAGTCTGATCCAAAACTGTTGTGCCTCAGCTCAGTCAGTAAGCAGTCCTTCAGAGCACATCACCTTTGGAGCAGACTTGTTTACATCTTCTCAATTTGCAGCACAGTGGAAGGAGTACAGGATTGCTGAAAAGGCCATGTAAACATGGGGAGTGCACAACATGAGGTTTCAATTAGAACCACGTATTTTGTTGAGGGCAGTGAGGAGAAGGAAGATGAGCTGAGCCTTATATAAGCACAGCAGTGACCTCACCTTAAAATAAGATGTAAGGGCAAACCTCACACATTAATCAATATGCACATGAAAATGCAAAGTTCGTACCTGATGCAAACCATGGAATATGCGTGTTTTGCCTTTCTTCAAAGGTGGCCCACATCTAGGACACAAAAAGATTCTTTCAATAAAGAAGTCCTTATTGGGTACTGCGCTCACTCCACAACCACGCAGTGCTCCTCAACAGTGTACAGGGACACCTGTCTCAGTGCTGATTCAGATAAAAGGACAGTCCTCATGAACGTTTTGCATCTGTTTCCTCAGTGTTTGTTTTTTCCACAGAAGTTTCCCTCCAAACTGTTTGGTCTGGTAGAAGCAAACACCAGCCTGAGAAGTGGTATGGATGCAAACACTAATAATGATTAAAAATATCATTCTTATTGGTTTTGCAGGTACCTTAACCGATTTCAGAAGCTTACCACACACTTACATGGACAGAAGTTCTCTCAGCTTTCCAGACACAAGCCTATTGAAAGCATCTCCCGCATTAGTGAACTGGGCAGCACCTTCATCCTTTTCACTTGAGTAGATTCCCAGAACAAGACCCTAAAAAGGATGTGCATTAATGTAAACAACAGAAAGTAGCCCATTTAAAAGACAGCAAGCACACCGTTAACACCACAGTTACTGCTGTATATATTCATCTCCGTTTACATCTTTATCTAGCGCAATGCACAGAGCAACACTTTGGTAAACCAGGATAAACTGCAACTACTTCTAAGTGTGAAAAATAAATTGGACACAGTATAAGTAAGGTTATAATCACTTTGCCTAACATGTAGGGACAAAAACTCCTTCAAACTGTAGTTTTAAGTACAAAAGAGTTTTTTCTTCCCCTCCCCCTCAGTGCAGATCTCCAGCCAGGTGCATCCAGGAGGAGCACAGGGAGCTGCCCCACTCCTGACGAGGTGCCGGGGCTGGAGGGCGGCTCTGCCCCGACAGCGACCTTCCCTAGGGCTCGGCCCCACAGCGGCCCCAG
>NW_010146377.1:0-39196 GCF_000699245.1 Pterocles gutturalis
CGAAGCTTGCGGCGCGTGAGAACATCTTTTTGCGCGTTCGGAGTAGGTGCTGGGAAACTAAGAGCTTTTGGGGTGCCCTGCAAGGCTTTTGTTAGTGCTGGTCCCTGGCTGCTCCTCTGGAGACCTGCGAGGAAGGTGTGCGTGTGTTGGGAGACTCCCCCCGCCCGAAATGAGCTTTCGGATTTAGGACTGAGAACTTGCCTCTTTAGGCGCTGTTATGAGGAAGCTCACCGTAATGATTTAGATGGCAATAGTAATTTATTTTTATCATCAGTTCCTCAAATACAGAAACATGATTCACTGCTGGACTTTTTTGTAATTTTCATAAATGCGATAAATAATAATTATGTACTAATCTGATGGAAAATGCTCTAAAATGTTGTTAAAACTCTGGTAGATATGACAGGAATGTCTCTACAGCGACCCTGCTTTAAATAGCGCTTTTTTGCTGCCATAACCACGCTACTATCCTTGTGAGTGTACATTCCACGTGTGAAGAAATAAATCAAAATAAGTGATAAGCCTGTCCTTAAGTACAATCGTGTGATCATGATGCTTTTTGAATTCCTTAGTGATTGTTTTGACGCTCCAAAAATATGAGTTCATAATTGAAACAATTAAAAATGTCATGTTGCCATGTTTTATATGACAACATGAGGGTCATGCTCTTCCACAGAAAAAATCCCTGGCCTTCATAAAAATGACATTTCTCATGTACGTGGAAAAATTATGATGACTTGGAAGTCATAGTTATGTTCCTTACATGTTTTCCATGTTCCCACTGAATTTTCCTGTCCTAGTATTTCTTAAAGGAGTTAAAGCTAAGAGAATTTAAGTGATCATTTTCTTATTTTCGTCCACATGATATATTTCATGGGGATGATGTAAAATGAACTGTATTTGATAGATATCAAAGATATCAAGATATAGATATCAAATCTTAAGGAAACTGTGAGAAACCTAATTTGCAAATTAAACCCACTGGGAAGCTGCTGTTCCTTTTTTTTAGTGAAATGTGACTCCGTTACCATGAGTTGTCAGAAGAGGGGAGGAAGACAGAATAACTGCTGAATAAATGAAAGATGTGTGTCACATTCCTGTGGTCACAGGAGAAGTGCCCTTTAATTGTGTGGGGAATCTCATAGCAGAGTTTTCATTAATGGAGCAGGCTAATCAACAGATAAATGACCAAAGATAGTACTTTCTTCTTTGCTTTTTAGGACTGACTGAAATTAAACACCCACTCCTTTTCTGTTTTCACCTTCAAAAGTCTAAAACTAACATTGGGTCCTGGGCAGAGGGAGTGATTTTTGGCCACTGGAACACATCTTCCCTGTGGAGGTACTGTAGAAATCTTAGAATGGGACTGGTTGCTAATACAGCTTGTATTTTTCAATTGCTGTATGAGTAACTTTTGTTGTTCTATAAAAACATTGCTCATTATTTTAAAGCTAGCTCTGTAATTATTTCAGTACATAGTTAACTATGATCAATGCCTTTCTGGGTCCTTTGCTTTTTAGAAGGGGGGAAGAAGAGGCAGAAGAATATTACTCAAGCTGAATCTGTCATCTGTGTTTGTTTTAAGTTGCACCCTAGTGATATGAGTAGGATGGTAAACATGAATGTGGATTGTGGATCTGGGCCATGAATTCTTAACATTTTTAACTAACATACATTGGGTTTTTTCTTAACTGCCATATTGCTGTAGCTCTCATCTGTGCTGTCCCACTAGCCTCTTAGAAACCTGGTAAAAGAGCATGTCTTCACCTGTTAATTTCCGTTGCACTCAACTTTTGCTGTCTGGTATTGTGCTGGGCTGAACCTGTCAGTCTTTGTTTACCTGTCTGTATATTTATTTCACAAATGATGTCAGGTGAGCTTTGGAAATACTGCTCTTGGGTTGTTGATGTCAAAAAGCCTGGAGCAAACATAATTGTGCCAACATTTTAAGATTACTTATATTGTTGGCTTGCCAAAGGTACAGACGCTGCAAATCAAACTAAAATCTCTGATTGTCTAGAAAACCTGATACCTGGTTATTCTACCCAGTATTTCTTTTTAAAAGGTATGCTCGCAAAGTTACAATGTTGATGACATAAAGGCAGGGTGGAAGCTGTGTCTGTCCCTGTTTTTCTTCACTTGTTCTTACTGTCAGCAGCTGAAGGAAATTGAATCACAGCCTTTTCCCTGCTAGGGGAGTTCTTTTGCATTCTCCTCCTCACTTTCCCTCTGCATAACCCAGTTTGTTTCTGGAAATTACTCCTTCATCCTTGTTTGCACATTATTCTGCCACTGTTTGGCAGTGGGTTGAGGCTCTTCCTGTTAGGATTTCATTTCCATTTTAAGGCATCACTGCAATAGTGTTTAGCTGTTGGAGAAAGGCTTGCTGGGATTTCCATGTGAGCCTGCTCATTCATTTGGTCAAGTAAACTTGCCAACAAATGGTCCAGTGTGTTGTTTCTTCAGGCAGCACTGCACAGCAGGAACAGTATAGGTACAGCATTCATAATTGTTTCTGGAGGTTAGAGGAAAAAGTGGTGTCTGGTGTTTTTCCCTTTTAATCTCTGTAGTGATCTAAAATTTTAACAGATTGGTCTTAGGTAGAGTGCATCATCTCTGTCCCGGGAGGAGCAGGAGTGAATGGCTGCTTTATATGTTTGCGGCTGTTTCCCCAGGGATGCTGAGGAAGTCCTATTGTTATAAACAATAGCCTGTATATGTTTGTCTTAGTGTCCTAGTGAGGAATTGGGTGGTACTTTGCCATTGCTGTACAGGCCTCACTGTGCATGACTTCAAGGCTGGAATCCTTAGATGATTGCCAGTGCCACCCTCTGTTTGGTATTTGCATGCAACAGGCTGCAAAGCAAAGCATTAAAATGTTCTTTTGTGTCAGAAATACTGCCAAAGAAATGATACTGATTTGAGGTGTTCTAAAAGTAAGGAGCTAGCATGGAAATGAGGAAGTGAGGGGGAAAAGGAGTGATTCGGGGGAATAATAGAGAAGGCAATGTGAAAAGAAAAGGGCAAGAAAAATGGTTTAAATTATAACGACCCTTTGATTGTACAGTGGTTTTAGTCTCAACAAACCACTGTTATTAATTTGTATTTCCATTTGACTGCCATCTGTACTGGGCTTCTGTGATTTCCTTCATAGTAACCCTGTAACACATCCATTTCTGTCATCATAGAATGGTTTGTGTTGGAAGGGACCTTAAAGATCATTGAGTTCCAGGTTGCTCAAAGCCTCATCCAGCCTGACCTTGAACACATCCAGGGATGGGGCATCCACAGCTGCTCTGGGCAACCTGCTTCTCACCACCCTCACAGTAGATGATTTCTTCCTCCTATCTAATCTAAATCTACCCTCTTCCAGATTAAAACCGTTACCCGTTGTCCTCTCCCTACACTCCCTGACCAAGAGTCCGCCCCATCTCTCCTGTAGCCCCCTTTCAGCACTGGAAGCTGCTCTAAGGTCTCCCCGGAGCCTTCTCTTCTCCAGGCTGAACAACCCCAACTCTCTCAGCCTGTCCTTGTACGGGAGGTGCTCCAGCCTCTGACCATCTTCATGGCCTCCTCTGGACTCGCTCCAACAGGTCCAGGTCTTTCCTGTGCTGACAAGCACAGGAAAGACATGTGACAGGCAGTTGTGATTCACTAAGAGATATACAGGTACAGGGCTAATTACTTATTTACAATCACTGCACTGTGAATCTGTAAGTATGGTGGCTGTAATTAGTCCCATACTGACTAACAGGCAAGCCATTTACTAGCTTCAGAGGATCATACACAACTCTGTTTCCCCTAACTTTGAGTTGCCAGTCATTATCTGTTTCTATTTATTTGAGGTATTTTTCATGTTTTCTCCTAACAGTCCTTTAATTACTTTTAGTCTAGTTTTCCTTCATGTGAAATCCCTGTAAGAAAAAGTTGGCACATCTGTCACTTCCTGCACAGCACAGCACAGCTTCAGTTCTATTTCCTATTTATGGGTCTGGTCTTTCTTTGTTTGCCTACATGGAGGAATGCCAGACTCTGTTTCCCTTCTCATTGTAAACAGGCATGTTCTCAGAGCAAAGAGCCTTCCTAAACTGCTGGGAAGAGCAGGGGGAAATGGAAATTAAATAGGTGATGAAGGGTGGTAGTAATTACCTTATGAATCAATGAACTTCAAAGTTGAGGATTTTATTATTAGTGTATCTTGATAATTAACTTGTAAGCAGGAAGCATCTCCAGCCTCTGCAGTGTATGTTCCCAGAACATAGCAGTCAATCAGTGTCAAAAGCCAATCTGCAAGGATTCATCATTTTTAAATGCATTTCACTGTGTCAGAATTCTTTAGCAAATATGAAAGGATAACCTGCTTTTATACTAAGTTTTGGAGGTCTTATGTCACATTCTCTGTGGCTTGTTGTTCTAGATTTGCTAGCGTACGGCTGAATGATGAATTAACAGTGAGGAGCCCACTGCACAAAAACTAACCTTCACAGATGTGTCTGAAGACTAGGTTAGACTTCACCTTCATCTTATCATAGACTTTTTTTTCCCCCTTCTTTGTAATACGGACACACCTCACATATTTTATAGGAACTTTATCTGTATCTCAGGACACTGTTCCTTATTGGTAGAGGGCCTGCCAGACCTGAAGGACAAAGCTGAGAGAGGAAGATGGGAGGTGATACAAAGCAGCACTTTTTAAATACAGTTGACAGCATGCCAGTAGTCTAAACACTGTTGATCTGTTGTCTCAACAGATTTAAAGAAAGGCTGGAAGAAAAATAGTGAAATAGCTGCAGATATTTGCAGATAGTTCTTCCAATTGCTTTTGCTTGGGAAGAAGAAAAAGTTAAAACTTGTTTGAAAAGTTGAAAAAGGCCCATTGTTTGGAAACGATAAAAATGGGAATCGTGATGCTGAGTAGTGGTGCTCTGAGGAGGCTGTGTTATAAAGAGCCTTGAAGGTGAAGTCAAGTTAGCTTATCTGATATGAGAGACTGTTGGATGAAGTGAATTATAAAATAGTAAAATTTGGGTACTATGAAAAGGACTTCGCTGCTGTGCTCTGAATGCCTGTGAGCAGCATGTGATTGCCATTTTCAAGGCAAAAGGAAGTGCTTTAATGACCAAGACATGAGGTGAGAGCTTGGGCAAGTGCAATGGAAAGGTGTATTTTGGAGAGAAGGTACACATTCAGCATGACTGGAGGGTAAGTAGTTGGGAGAAACTAGAGAGATCTAGATCAGATCCTGGGCCATCGAAGAACAGTGGTGATAGCCCACAGTAATAATGAAGGAGATATTTTAGACATTTTGAGGAAGAGCTTTAAGAGCCCTGTGTGTTGTCAAGAGGCAGCTGGGATGTCATGGGAAGGTACTGTGCAGCTTCCAATTTGGACAGACAGATTTCTCATTTCATCATCTGCTATGCTCTGGTTAGGACTTATAGTTGCTTTCCACAAAAGTGTCTCATGAATAGGACTAAGATTGAAAGTTTTACCAAGTTTCTTGTATAAAATGCATTGCTTTAAAAATGTAATTACTCCAAAGATATCTCAGCTAAAAGCAAGACCAACGGCAGTTGGGAATGGAAAGGTACCAATGCTATTGGCCTGTTTCCTTAGCAAGAGAATGACTTTCCTGAAATCAGATAGGAAACAATACCTCTTAAATTTTTTCTGAAGCATTTTGAAGGTTAGTTTTTACAAAAAACTTGTATGTATCAGATTTCAATAATATTCTCATTCATATTCAGTGGAATTGCAGTACTGAGGTATCCTTGGATCAAATCCTTGGATATATACTGGACAGAAAAGAGGCTTTCACTCCAGAATACACGTTGTGTTTCTAAATAATGTTTTTTGAAGATTCAAAGTATGCCAAATCTGCAAACAAAACTGATAAACTAGAAAATTATGTTCATTGTTCTGTTATCGCAGTTCTCAATGTCATTTATGAGTACATAAGAACATGTTGTTGATTGAAATGGATTTTTGCTATTTCAGGTATGTAATTATGGGGATGCCCTTGAATCTTGCCAGCTAAAAACCCCTCCAACCTTTAAAAAAGAATCCTTTGTCAGCTACGTGGCAGAAGGTAGAAAATAGTAAATTAAAGCTTGAATGTTAGTGCAGTTCATGCCGTAAAGCAAGTTATTAAAATAACTTTTGTAACACTTAAATCTAAAAGCAAACCTTTGTTTTTCTTTCAGATGAATGTCTGTAGGTTACGCTTAACAGTACCACCTGATGAAGGCTCACATCCTGAACAGGGAGCAAAGGAACCTGAACGGAAGAAAAATGTAAGTTTTTAGAATCAAAGTTAAATTCTGTATAAACAAGGAGTAAATGCTGCCATCCAGAAGCTGATATTAGTTGTATGGGGAGCCCAAAGCCCAGTCATTTTGGAAGACTGAAGAACATGTGGAAGCTGAGGAAATCAGCTGTGAGCTTTGGGCCTGAGCCTTGGAGTTGGGGATAGCAAAACCACATGGAAAAGTAGGACAGTAGTAGAACAGCACAGAGATTGTAGGTGATTTGAGACTGAGGTACCTGTAAGGCTTGGTTATTTATATATTAAAGAGTAGGAAACTGCTATCAAGAGAAGGGTCTTGCATTAAACAGGATCTTGATCCTCACCTGAAGGGGATTTTTGTTTCATGCAGGCTTAACAGGGTGCAAAATTTGAGCCTTAATGTGTATGTGTACTGGCTTGGCTGTGTCTTAGATGTGCTGTGTCAGCTAATTTCGCTAACGAATGAGGTACTGATAAATACAAAATAAAGAATTCAAGATTGTTCTGAAATGAAAGTGATTTGAAAGTGATGTGTGTAGAGGGGTTCAGAAGGGTAATTTTTTTGTAGAAGCAAGTAGCGTGCACACAGAAAAAATCTTACAGCTGCTTTAGTGCAGAACTTGTTCTTTAAGAGCAATAGATAGTGTTTAATTTGTCTTAAGGATGGAGGCTAAAAATGGAAGCTGGACAGGCTCCACAGCTTCACCACATTTATGCTTTGATAAACCAAAATCAAACAAGAAGTTGGCTAAGTTTACCAGACCCAATGTCTCAATAGCAATATGACAATAGGAAGCAAAACAACAAGATTTATTTGAAATAATTTCTTAGTTGTACTCAAAAAGTATCTGTAAAACGACTCAGGAAAGACAAACATTTTAAACCAATAAAAATAAATGCAAAGTAAAATGGTCAAGATAAATATTCCTTATCAGATATTTCTTGTGCTGGAATCTTATATATGCGCTCAGCTTTTTATATGCTGCTCTGGCAGAGGAATAGGTCCTTGATGGTCTACAAATGTTACTTACAGAATGGATTAAAGAGGCCTTAATGCAAACAAAATTTGGGGTACCATTAAATAGTGATAATTCATTTGGTACAGAGGTGTTTAGTTGTAGCACTTAAGAGTAGCTTTCCCCCACCACTTAACTCTGTCAGTCTCTCGTCAGTTTATATCTGATGGCAGAACCCACGTGCCTGGGCATATGGGCCCATTGTCCGAAGAGTGATAGAGGTTTGGTTTGGAGGAGGATAGATACTGACTCATGGCTTACTCACTTCACTTTGCTGAGTAGTGTAATAATAAGAAAGAAGTGTGGATTAGGGCTTGGACAATTTGTAGTGATTTTGTGATGTGACCAGTTTTTTTCTCTGTGGGCCCTTGTATTTAATTAGAGCTGTATTTCACCCATAATACAAGTAAAGGCAGCTGGGCTTTATATCAGAGAATGTTAAGGAGAGGATATGAAAGGTAATAAATACATTATTGGTCTCATCTTACATTCCGACACATTGCACAGTGATTTTTAAGGGATGGGTCCTTTTTAGTTGAGACCAAAAAAAGGGTATGTAATTTAATTATTATATGTTCTGGGTAGTTTGCTAAAGTTCAGTACTTTTATACCATTTAAAGACTTCTAGAAAGCATACACACAGCCTTCAGAGCTAGATGGGATCTTATCAGTAAATTTCATAGCAATTAAAAAAACACAGAGTAATTGTGCCATCTACTTGTGTTTTATGTTCTTTGTGTAATTAAAAAATATCCCTACACACTGTATAGTCATAGTGTATAGAAGCAGCTACAAAAAAATCACTGATCATGAACTTTTTTTTCTCATGTCTCGAAAACATGACAGTAATGTATTACCTCTAGGTAATGTATTGCTTTATGTATTTGAGTTAGTTACACAGTAACTTAGAGTGTACACAGGGCTCTTGATGAGTCATGCTGTGATACTTTTCTCTTACTGCAAAATTTAATTTTAAAAAAAAAAAGCATCTCCTAAAAGCAGCAATCAGGTATCTGTTGATCCACCCGTGTTCAACTGACTCTGTTAGTGAAATTGCTTAAAGCACTTTGAGAATTGCAGGTTTTACAAATGTTGGATAATCCTCACACACTCTTATGACAACTGTGCCTCCTTCTCGGAACTAGGGATAATAGAGAGAAATTAGGGAACTGCTCAGTTTTCTGTCTTGCGCTTTACAATGTAAGGTAAAAAAGTACAGCTTCGCCGAGAATCACATTTAACAGCAGGTCTCTTGTTGGAATCTGTAGTTCTGTGCTGTCTTTAAATGATGTGTATTAAGAAAACGGGAACATGGTAAATGTTTTTAGTATTTAAAATATATTAGTGAGACTTATGGAAATCAGCTGCAGGGGTAATCTTGTGGGGTTGTGCAGTTTTTGCTGGAGTGCTCAGGCAGATCGGGCAGCCGGCGCCTGGCTGCCAGGCGCTCTCCAGTTTGGGCAGGACAAGTGCTGGGGAGAGATGGGCTCTGCCTGCTGCTGGTGAGGGAGAAGAGCAGAGACCTTGCTGTGTCAAACAGAATGCCAGAAAACTATAAATATACCCCGGCGTGACATTTGGTTGTAATCTCCGCTTTCTAATCTTTCATTGGAAGGAGGTGATTCTGAGCTGCCCTGATGTGACACAGTGATGGCTTACTGACTGTCGCTTTCCTGTATCTTTCTGGGGCTCAGTACTATCAAGAGATGTTTCAGTTGCAGAATCAGCTACTGAACTGCACAGAAGCTCTTGCTAGTGCTGATCCTCCCAATAACTTGTTTTGGAGCTTGATGTCAGATCAGAACTGGTTCTTTGTTGGTTATGTTAGTAGCTGTTACCTGAGCCTTTTTCATTGTGGTCCGAGTTGAGCAGAAAATGGATGCTGTATTTCGTTGAATCTGTATCAGTGCATTAAGTTTCTAGATTGACTTTTTAATTGCTACATCCATGAAATAAAAATGAACCAGTGTAAGAGATTAGAATAAAATGGTGGTGCTGGGTAGTTTTGTTGCAACAAAATTGCTGCAGGCATTACTGTGCTAGGATGGCCTCTCCCCGTCTTTTGTGGAAGGCTAGCAGATGGCACACAGTTAGAACTTGATCTCCAAAACTGAAGGGGGAGTGAGCTTGTGCACCAGTGTGTCAGGTTGGATTTTTATATTCGTATTTAGGCTATGATGCCTTGAAAGAAGCGTTGAGGACTGACGTCACAAGTAGAGGCTGGTTGGTTTGTTTGCTTGCTTTTTACAGGCTAAAGGCCTACTGCTAAATATCTCTGAATTTTTAGCACTTTAGGTAGAAAGAGTCTGAAACTATCCTGATTTTGTTCCGTTGCTTCTGTTAATGATAGACAATGGATGACAGTAGTGTGAGGCTGTTTACTTCACCATGAAGCACAAAGGAATATTGTGCTCGTCAGATTGTATGCGAAATCTGCATGTCCTGAAGCCTGCCTTGTCTTGCATAATAAAGGGCTAGCAGACAATTGTATTGTCCCTGTTTGGGACTGGGCTTATTTTTATCCATCAGTCCCTTTCTTCACTGTCGTGTCTAAATTTGGAAGTGTCATTGGAAGCTGCAGCTAGGCATTGGAGGTCAGAATATGGAGATATGCATAGACAGATTTTTCTTTTCCATTTCGACACATGGACAAAAGAATGAAAATGAGATAACACTCTAGAAATTTGTGTCACTTTCCTGTCTTTGTGGCTTTCAGCAGAGTCGGAGCTGTGTTTAGTCTTAAACTCTAATTGGTACTTTGGCTTCTCAAACTTTTAAATTTTCTTATGTTTTTAAAGCGTCACAACCAAGAGGTGAAACTCTTTTTGCTTCCTAAGCAGGAATACAGAAGCACAGCAAACATTTATTTTTATTCCAGCAAAAAAAGTAGCCTGTAAAGAAGTGAGAAGGGGAATTTGCTTCTGTATGCGATGGAGAGAATCAAGCAGAAACTTGTGCCAGGCCTGGATCAAAGAATACGAGTGCAATGAACACGGGGCTGTTGTGCACCGTGAATCTAGGACAGTGCCTGTTTTCTCTACTGATCTGCTGCTGCCAGCCCACTCCCGTCAGCATAGCAGAAGTTGTGTCATAACAAATGTGGTTCACCTGCTACAGGTGCCTGATGTTACTGTTTCTCAGCCTCTTCAGCACTGATTGCTGGATTTTTTGGTGTGTGCTAATTAAGCGACACCTTCATTAAAAACAGCACTACATGAAAACCACAGAAAGAATTCTCCTGACTTCAGTCGTTACTGCTGCATTTGTTGTATCATATTTTCTTACTGTATAAACATTGGTGTTCTGTGTATGGATTTTGTTGGTTAGATATGACTTGGTATAATGCCTGTCACTTCTGTTTTTTTGAAATGGGCACCTAAATTATACACTTCAAGGAGCTTAAAAGTTGGAATGTGTTAAACGATGCTTCTTATTTAGCATAATGAATTTAAGAACACTCATGTCTGTGTCTTAGCATACTTTCTGTATTTTGATAATACAGTTTATACACGAAACATCCCTAAATGTAACACCAGTTTCATGGGCTGTAGAAGGATCTGAAAAAACATAAAATCATAGCTAACTTTTTTCAGACCACGTAACTTTCCTTGGTGAGCTCAATATAAATGTCATTTTACTGAACAGAAAATATGTAACTGAAGTAACAATGTGGATGTTCTTGTTCCTTGTATAACTAGTGAACAAGCAAAAATAACTGGATATTTCAGAAACCTCTGGAATGTGGCAGTTGAGGAAAAGATAAAGCCTCCTTTAACTGATATAGCTCTGGTTAAAAGAAGAGTTTTTAGATGGTGTAGGTAAACAGAAGATAATGATTTAGCAAATTTTTAAGGTCGTATGAATACTAAACCCAGAACTGTGCTAATACATTAGACGTCCCTTTTCCTCCAAACAAGATACCGCTTCTATGCTTCTGCTTCCAATTTTGGGTCAGGGAGAAAGTAAAAAGTATGGGAGTATCTGACATTCATTTCAAAAACTGGTGGAGATAGATTAGGAAGCAAATAATCTCTCAGTGTTATTTACATAATGCTAATAGAACCATGGGCAATACAAAAAGCAGCTAACAGCTCATATTAAGGATTTGTTTATGTAGTGTCTTTGCTTCACCTCTTTCGTTCTATTTGTGCTGCTTCCTTGGACAGAGACATAAACAGGATGTATGCCAATTATCAAGGCTTTTGCAACCTTGGGGTGTCGGCTTCTGTTTTACATATTTATTGATGAGGTAAACACAGTCTGAGTTTCTTTAGTACATGTTGTGTGATCACACCGAGTGCAACATGACCATGGCTGCAACACAGACAAAGCACGTTCCTGGAAGCTGCTATACTGTTCACGTGCATCGACATGATGTGTTCTTGCTGTTACCTTGGACTGTCAGATAACTGACTGTAGGTAAAAAGAATATTCACAAATTGCTTAAGCTAAGTTTGCCTTTTCAGATCAGCAGCTCTCAGAAGGGATTTTGTGCACAATTTGGGGGCAACAACTGTGCTTGTTTCAGTGCAGCAAGTGCATAGGCAGGTGGGGAGAGAGAACTTCCCTCTGCTCTGACGCTGGCTGATATTTTGACCTTAAACAACAATGGTTAACTAATCTGACGAATCCTTGCATCTTCCTTCACTTTTCTGATTAGCTTTACAGTATTTACTTGCTCCTAAATACTTGCATGTATTTACTTATTCTGTTGTCATCCCTGAGATGCCTTACTGCAGATCAGAGTGGAGACAGGCAAGGACCTTCTCAGAAAAATATCCGAGTTCTGCAAGTGGATGTGTATAGGACACAGAGGAAAACAATGAAAAGTATTTGACGCAAAAAAAAAAATCTGTAGTCCTTGGGGATGTGTAAAATCCAGGATTTGTGGAAGAAGAAACATGGGAGAGAGAAGATGTGACAGAGGAAGAAGAGAGGGCAAGGCAGAAAATCAGAAAACACTGAAGGGAGGAAAATAAACAAAGGCGGGTGGAAGTAGCTCAAAAGAGAAAAACTGGCAGAAAGTATACTGGATGCAATTTGAGAACTGAGCCATTCTGCAAGGCCTCCTTTAGAGGCAAATGTGTATTAAAAAATAGTCAAAGAGCAAAGCAACCCATCCACCTCTCAAACCTGCATTGAGCAAAGTTTTCTGATTGTAACCCTTCCTTTAAGAGGAGACTGCGTCACGTTAGCCCATTTTTTGTCAGGGCATATGCTGAACCCTGAAACAAGTGGTCATTGAGTGGAAATTAAGAGATACCAACCAGAGAAAAGGGGGAATAGAAGGTAATCGTAGCTGGAATAGAACAGCAAGCGAAAAGGCTAAAGATACATGAGAGCAGTTATTTGTATAGCTGTTGGTTCCCACAGCTTTAAATCAAGAACTGTACTGAAATTTTAACAGGTGCTTGCCTGGGGATTGTGATACGAAGGTGGAATAAGGAGGGGGTAAAAGCAATATCCTGTATTTTAGTAGAACTGGAACACTCGACAGATGATGGAGATTCTTTTAATCTTTTGAAAGAGAAGTGACAAAGGCATCTTGGGAGGCTTGTGCAAATATAGACAGCAGGCAAGTTTAGCATTATTGCAAGAGACCAGTAACCAGTCTGGCTTTGTGCATACTTAATCCTGCATGTACTACCCATTAAGATGTAAATTTAAGTCTTTTTGTCTGTGAAATACATAAGTGCAATGGGTGATTCTCCAGCTACAAACACATTGCTCTGAATCTGTAGGTCTTTCTCAGAAGGGAAGAAGAATCATTCAAATCATTCCTTAGGAGTGTGTTTGTAATATTCTCAAAATAAGGAACTTGGTCATAATTTTCATAGAGAACTCTGCAAAGAGCACTTTAAACAAGTCTGCTAATGTTTTGGAGGCACAAAGGACCTTGGTAGTTGCTGGTATTCAGCTGTTCGCCTCATAAAAAATGAATGATCGTGTGTAAAGGGTATGGATTTATGAATTTAGTGTCTGGCGCCTTAGTAACCTCTAAACAATCAAAGTGATTATTCATTTGCTTGTCAGGAAGATGGAAACTTGTATGTAATCTCTTTATCCAGATGCAGGGGAGGAGCTGTAATGAAACTATCAAAGAAACTGAACAACCCTAGAAGCAAACAAACACGAAAAAGTTGATTCATGTTCCCATCTAGTTTCTGTATCCTCTCTACTCTCAAAAAATCAGGTGTGGGGTTTTTGTTTGTATGTGTCCAAACAGCAAAATAAAAACCCCAATAATACATAACTATGAAACTTCTGATTATGAAGCATTGAATATAATATTTTCAAAGTCCAAAATTATATGTATAGGTAGAGCTGGCTGCCTGATGTTTTTCCATTGAGTGGTTTTAAGGCTTTCTTTTTAGATGATGGCTTACAGCTTTGTTGTTCTTTGCCTGAAACGTTCATCAGGTGTCTGCTACATGTTTTCCTGTTCATTTTTCCCTTACCCAAAAAAGTATTTATTCTTGCTTTGCCACCATAGTTGTGTTAGTTTGGCTGCTATAAACTGAAAAGTGCCACTGCTTTAGACTGCAGATGCTATCATCACTGTCTGTCCTGGTAAGGATCGGAGACTCTCTAGGATCCAGCTGCAGATGGATGTAAGATGCTGAGTTTCATGTCTTCCAGCCTCTGTTTGGTGGCAAAGAGACTATTTGGACACTCCTTAGGCTCTTAATTTAGTAAAGAATCTCAAAGTTTGTTGGCTTTCATGCAGTGTCAATACTGAACAATGAAACAAAGCCAGACATATTCTAGGGTCAATGTAGTAAATATTCTCAAATTTACCTGTATCCTGGGATATCTAGTGTAAGAAAGAAAGTTCAATGAAATTACTTATACCTGATTTGTCCTCAGCACTGACCTCTCAAAAATAACATGCAAAGCTAAGTGGTAACAGCTGTGTTTCCAAGATTGTGTTTTTCTAACTTTCTATTCAGGAATAATCACTAATTTTAGGTTCCTAGTTTGCAGATATTCAAAGTTAGGTAAGAATTTTTTTTCCCCTTCTTTCAAAAAAGCCAGAATGTGGATGTCTTAATCTAAGCTAGTTTTTTAAATTCTTTGCAATCAACAAGAGAAATTAGTACTTCTGGAGGTTGACTCATTTCAGATGATTACTACAGCAGGATGTTTCTCTGGGTTGATTGGAAGGCAGGCCAGCTGAGCAGTCAGGTCAGGTGGTTACATCTGGCCTTGCAGATATTTATCTGCATGTTGAGGGAAATGATTCCTACTGTTTGCATGAATATATTTCTTACTGAGTGTATTGATGAGATGAATAAGAGGTGTCTGTTGCAAAGAGTGCCTTAAAGGAAGAAATACAACTATTACAAGTATATTTTACAAATTTCTGCAGATGATTAAGATAGCAAATGTAGGCATTTCAAAACAGCCTTTCTATTTACGTAGCAATACCTGATTTCAAAGTTTTTTCCTCCTACAATAGTTAATAACACTGGAACACCCACAAGAATGATGTTTCTTAGCTTTGCTTTGGCTCTTACAATGTCGGTTCTATGATTTCTATAAGAGAAATGCAGCCCTGAAATGAATGTTTGATTGCTTTGGAGGTCCTTAGTTAGCTTTAAATGCAAACTGAAATTCTACTTTTATCTACAAGAGATACAGATATTTTCTGAGCTCTGTTTAAGGAACTTTGGCTAAACTGTTTTAATTTCAGTTTTCTTCTGAGAACTTTCTAAAATTTTTGATTAAACTTTGAATTTTTATATTTCCTGCGGCAGGGAGTTTGGGGAGCAAGGGGCGGTTCTGTGGTTGCAAGGGTTTAAAGGGAACTGTGAGAGCTGACAATGTTCTGGAAGAATGCAGAAGAATAGCGTGTGTGGGTGAATGAAAATAAGCCAGGATAACTTTTTCTCTCACATGCCTCCCCCTCTCCTTGCAGAAATCCAATCTGTTGTCTTTAGCTGTACCTAAATCACTTCCATTCAAGCCAGTGGAAATTAGACATCTCCATCATCTCCATCAATTATAAACTGGTCATTGATCTTCCCAAAAACATGAAGGTTGGCAGTTAGTGTTCTTAGGTACTGTTGTGCTTTCACTATAGTTGTCTGTCTCTCCTGGCCCTCTGTTACTATATTTTTGTTTGTAATTATTTTTTTTTTAATTATAGTACTGATTTGAAAATAACTTTTTCTTTTTTTTACTTTTAAGGAGCTCTACCATGTACCAAATGGCATGTCTCCAGGGAAGCTCTCTCATGGGATGGTGTATGGCGTCGTGCACCGAACTGACAACAACCATAAGAGAGAAATGGTGGTGTATGGCTGGTCAGCTGATCAGCTGAAAGAGGAGATGAATTACATTAAAGAAGTGAGTTATGCTTTCAGCTTCAAAATTTATCAAATATCCTTTCCATATATTCATGCAGAGCTGTGAGTTTGTATGGGATGACTGATGTCTAGCCCAGCATCCAGCTTTTAATTGGGAACCTATTCTGAAGCAAAAGGCTTGCCTTGTTACTGTTCAAGCTGGGAAAAAGGCATGCTATATACCTGGGAGCTGTGTGGTCCAGACTCAAGACCTGTGTGCCAAGTAATACCTGTTAATGCTTGCTGACTGGGCTACAGCGGGGCAAGCAAACTGCCAAACATCTTACAGCTCCTGTCCTGAAGCTTTCATAGTTTCAAATGTGATACAGAATAAACTATGTAAGCAGCCACCTGAAAGGATAAACTCTCTCCTCTCTTCCTCTGCTTCCCCTGTCCCCAAACCCCCCAGTTTTGAAAAGGCTTCTAAATTAGGTGACATAGTAAAATCACTTTGGTATATTTTGGGGCAGCCTTAAAATAGTCAGCCTAATAAGGATGACTTTGTACTACTTTGAGTGTGCACACTCGTTTATCATAATTGGCAGAAGCTCTCCTGAAAGAAAAAAAAAAAAGTATTTCTGATGCTGTTGCTGGTTTCTGTGCTTGAAACTCAGCATCTCTTTACTTGTCAGTCCCTGGCTCTTGGGCCTTGGCAATAACCCCCTAATTAGCCCAGAGCACTAATTTGACCTCTTTCCATCCGCCGTCACCACCCAGGAAGCTATTGGCCAATGTTACCGTGTTACACTGATTCGAGTGCAAACTGAGTTGATATAGAAGGGAGGAACACTGAGTCAAGCCAACAGTGTAAGGGACTGTAATTATGTGTGTTCTGAACACCTGCCTGGTCTCTAGCTGTCAGCACGTGCCTCTCTCCTTTATTACTGACAGTTTGTTAGCTCCCAGCATTCACCAGTCTCAAGTTCCTGCACTCACAGTTGGGGTATGGCACTGCCACAGTGCAGGCGAAGAACAGCCTGAGCTGCTGGTTTCCTGCTTGGGTGGTTTATCCTCCCTGCTGGGGGGGGTCAGGGGATGGGTGAACTGGCACATGGCAGGTCCAGCTCCCCAGGCTGCGCTGTTTCTGGTACCTGGTGCAGATTGCTTGGACCAGGACCATCTCCCTGCCCTTGGCTGTTCACAGCCGGCTTGTGCCACGGACACGTCAGACCCAGTGAACTGCACATCTTGCATGTGTGTTCAGGATCCTGATCCTTTCAGGAAAACGTGGAAAAGACATGGGAAGGCACATGCTGGCCCTTGCTCTCTGGTCTTCTGGAAGCTGTGTTCAGCTATGCTAATTTGTGAACTTTGGTCTGGCAGATAAGTTTCATCTTTAAAAGCAGAGTCTTAACCAGGAGTCCTCAGCTTGTGCCATGTATGTGCTGACTTAAATAGACCAAAAATGATGGGCCACATCAGAACTGCTGATGGTTTCCTCTGTATCAAACTTGCATCTTGCAAGAGTGTGTGTGTGTGTGTGTGTGTGGGAAGGGTCAGGGCAAGGGGTGAAGTGCAGGAGTCAGCTTTCTCCCACATTGCTCATCCTAAAGGTAGCACATAGTTCGGGGTAGGCTTGTGCCAATCCTTGCATAGATTTGGTGGCCAGTGCCTCTCTTTCTGGGAGGGAGTGGGTATACTGCAGAGCTGCTGGAAACATCCTCTCTTATATAAGGCCCTACTAATGTTTTCCCCTCGCTCCTTCCCCAAGCCTATGCAGAGGGGAGGTAAGCTCACTGCCCTAGATTGCCTGATCTGCAGTCAGACTGTGCTTGGTAGAGGTGAGGGGAAAAAAAAGAAAAGGAGTCTGAATTACATAGCTGGAAAGTAGACTGTAGGCAAACATTTAACTAGTGTTTACACGTGGTCTTGAGAAGACTGGTTTTGTGCATGATTGCAATGGCATGTAAACCCAAGCGGGCTTCCAGCATGCCTTCTTTTTTTTCTTTTCTTTTCTTTTTTTTGAAAAAAGGCAAAGTATAATTTACATTCATAGCTCTTAAATAAAATCAAATTGAGTACTCTGTTCTTCAGATTTGAAATTGCATCGGTAAATTTGTGCTAATGTATTGTTTAGCTAGATGAGAGCCTAAAAGTTTGAAATGAAAGGATTTATCTTCAAAGGATATTCAGGGAAAACTAAGTAACCACTTTAAAAAGTATGAAGGCATATTAAATCTGTGTGTGGATGCTTTTTTCAGAAAGAAAATATTATATGCTTAAATTAATTTTAGTTCCTTTAGTAATCGGGTTAGAATGAGTTACAGATAATTGAAATTCGTTATTTAAATTATTAATTTACAAGTGTTTAAGTGTGTACAGATAAGTTTAGAATTACTCAGAGATGTTTATTCTTATCATCCCTCTATGGACAAGTCTTGAGACTTAAGTTTTTGTCTTGTTCTTAAGAGTAAATTGCTGTTGATGAAAAGGTGGATTAATAATGGCAGTTACTGAAAGTAACAATTCAAGGACATAGGAAAAAAATCATGTCCTAGTATAAACAGTGTCATCAATAAGTTTGAGAAAGTAATTTGATTTTTTTCTGACACCAGGTGAGAGCAACTCTGGAAAAAGTAAGAAAGAAAATGTATGGTGAATATGATGAAATGAAACGAAAAATACAGCAGCTTACGAATGAACTGAAAGTAAGTATGTGTTCATTTGCAGGGAAAGCATGTGACAATAACTGTTTCAGTGTTATCTAGAAACTTTTTTTTTTTCACTTCAGTAGAACAGAAATAATTTCTCAAACCACTCCAGTTCATTGTTTTCTGTGACATCTATACTTTTCTTTCTTTCTTTATTTTTCCCTCCAGGAAGGTAAAGTAGGACAGGGATGCTTTTCTATATGAAATTACTAATTGCCTGCTTCTTGGAAATAAAAGAACGATCTTGATAGCGTTGTCTGTGTATATTGGTTATTAGTGGAGATGTTTGTACTGGTAAGCTGCCAGGTTAATTGAATAAATAAGTTCCATTATTAAGAATAAACTGCAACTTGGTGTCGTTTCACCAGACTTTGCTCTGTTTTACTGACTATTGTTTAAACACTATAGAAAAAGAGGTAGCAGTATTCTTTAGTTTAAAGTGCTTGGCAGTTCTTGACTTACCTTTGGTTCTTGATTGAACCTTTCAGTGGTCATCCAGTGACCTCTCTTTCTTCTGACATGCTGCTTTAGCAATAAAAGCTGCTGCAGTCTGTAGAAGTATCCTTCATATTAAACTGCTGAGCTCTTGGGTCCAAAAAATCTCCCCGAAAACTTGCTGTGGATTTTATATTCAACATTGATTTTCACAGCCCTGGTTCAGATGAAGCTTTGGCAAGTAAACGTATTCTGACTTCAAGGGAGTGGGACCATGGCTTGTGCCCTTCTGCTGTCCTCATTTGGAGGCTGTCAGTTCTCTGCATGCTGTATTACGCATAAAGATCAGAACTTGCTAATAAACTGGTACTTTTATTCTGTGGCAACTAGTCTCAAAAAAACAAGAACAACAAAAAAAAATCACTATGAGTTGAGAGGAGGAGGGAGAGAAAACTGAATTTCTGTAAACTGTGTTAAATAGTCCTAATGATGCCAACAAGGCAAGTCTCCCACCCAGTGTGCATGTAGGCAAATGCTGATCCAGGTGCAGTTTTGTCATCTTTGCTGCTGATCCTTACTGGATAGCAGTGGTGATATCCTGCACTTCCAGATCTTCTGTCAGACCAGTAGAAATCCTGCAGAAATCTGAACATCTCTTGTAATCGTGGGTTTCTGGCCAGCTCTGACAGAATCTCTAGTTCTGCAGCAAACCAGCGGTTTATGAGGCACTCCTGACATAAATGGCACATTATGAGACACCTTCCTCTCTTTTTATAATACTTTGAATTGTCTGAGAGAAAGCACAATTGTTGTTCTACCTAATAACATATGCTTTTTTGTTGTTGTTTCTTTGGGTTTTGGTTTTGTGTGACTGCCATCTTTCATGCTATTTGGGGATCTTGTTTAAAATCCTTTATATACTCTTTGCTTCAGCTTTGAATCACTATGCTTTTTTCCCATCGATCTCCAGGACTACTTTTTGTTCATAAAGCTTGTTTGAAACTTACACTTCCGATATCCTGCCCTGGGCAGTACGCTTCTTCACACAAGTTCTTGTCTTGTAACTTTCTTAATCCATCCAAAGTATTTCTGCTTTTGCTTGTTTGTTTGTTTTTACATGAGCACACCTTTATAACAGTCACTACTTGGCTTCTGCTCCCTGTGCTGACCTAATGTGTGTATGACTTGCTTACTAAACATCCATTGTTCTCCGTATCAGTCCCTAGTGTTCTGATGGTTTTATCAAGAAACTAATCTAGTCCATGTAAGAATGTGAGTTGGGCTGGCCTCCATTAGTAACATTTTTTCCTCTTTATTATAGGATGGTTCATAATTATTTACACTGTTTGGGTTTTGGTCTCTTCTTAAATTATATCATTTTGTGCCTTTTTTCCCCTCCAGTTTTTAAGCGTGTGTGTACATAACAGAAGATGACAAATTTTCACACACCAAAGCTCTCTGCTGACCTGTCCTACCTGCTTCGTATTGTTTCATCCTTAAGTCTTCCTGATGTTGCTTCTTTACAAACCCGATCAGTCAGTTCTTTCTTAGTTAAGGCTATTCTACAGTTCACCCAAACTTTTCCAGATTTCCTCATTTCTTGCATTCTTCTGCTTTTCACTTTTTTTACAATCTGCCCACTCTGTGTACATAAACTTTCTGAATAGACATCTGCCAGATGTCCTCTTGCCCTTTCCAAAAGAACAGCTTTTGCAGTGATTACAGGCTAACAATAAATGTAGATACTTGTGCCTTATTTCTGTCAGCGTATTTGGATTTGAAGTTTTGTTTGTGTGTTTCTGAGGTGCAAGAATATGGTTTGAGGCCTGTCTGTTTTAAGCATCCTACTGCTGTGAAAGTTAACCATGGGGTCTTTCTCTTCTGTAGCTCCCTTTGAAAGAATAGGTAAACTTGATCATTATTCTATATAAAACTTCTTTTTTTTTCTGCTCAGGTGACAAATGCTCATCAGGAATCCTTAGAGAATCATGTGCGAGTGCAGGCGGCAGCCTTAGATAGCTTTAGTGAAATGAACAGCTCCTTGACATCAGCATCAATAGACTTGCAGGTACATTTTAATGGCTGTTTCACAGCTGACAACTGCCTTTTCTGACATGGATTTAAAAGCATACATAAAACATGGATGACAAATATAGATTCTAACACTGAACAAGCCCATAAAGTCTTGGATACATAAAGCAACTAATTTAGGAAACTGAAAAAAAAAAAATTCCAACACCTGTGTTTTATTAAAACCTGTTAAAAAATAGTGTCCAATGAAGAGGTACTGATCTGCAGCAGGCTAATGCCACTAGTCATGTCTCTATGAAGTATCTGAGGTGAAAATGTAATTTGTTCTATATTGTGCGAAATGGTACATTTCCTGCCTTATTCCTACCTTCTCTGGTTAACAGAAAAGGAAGTGGCATGTTTGGATGCTAAACACTTGTGAGACTTTACTTACCTATGAAATGTAGGGGGAGGGAGAAGGTGGGAATGAATTTTTCTGTTTTAAGGACTTTCAAATTCCCACATAGCTGAACAATGTAATGTTCCAGCTTTCTTGTAGGTTACAGTTTTTCTCAGTCTAGTGCATTTAATATGTATAGTGTGGCTCTTTGAGAGAAGAAAGGAAGATTGTTGGGAGTAGCATTCATACTGAAATGTATCCGCGTTCCTTTCTTTTTTCTATAGTGTTCCAGGACTTGATTTCACTGAGCATCTTCCTCATGGAAATACCCTCTAGCAAACTAAATACAAAAAAAGCCACAATGTTAAATGTTAAAACTTGCAAAAGTGTTCACACTGCATTGATACATCAGGAAACTCTTAAATGTTTTGTCTGTTCCATAATCTCTTTACTATATTAGTTCACCAAATTATTTGTGATTTTTAATATGTGGTTTGCCTCTTTCTTCTAGAAAACTCTAGTGGACGTTACATTGGAGAACACTGACATAAGGGAACAAATAAGGAATTTAAAACATACACATGAGCAATCTATGGAAAAGCTGAGAGAGAAGCAAAAGCAACTGGAAACAGCACAAATTGAAAATCAGTTACTGAAATTAAAGGTGTGGTATATAAACTCCCCTCAAAATATTGCACAGTGAGGGCATTAGGAGTATGTTAGATTAATTCCTTGGCCCTTTTTGTAAAGGGTTCTTCATTCTTCATGCTTTCATCGTTCCCTAGAGCTGACATACTCCTGTGAATCAATACAGTTTTAATAAGAAATAATCTCAGCTGGCAGCAGTCAGTCTTTCCATAACATAGGATTACCATTCGGGGATGTTGGCAGGTGAAAATTCAAACGACTGAATGGTTATTAGTGTCCACTGCTGTAAGTAAAGGAATACTATAACTCTACACAGTCCTATAAGAATTTCTTGATGATTAATATTACATAGTTTTTAATAGGTAATCTGTTAAATCGTATGAGCATATGGTCAGCAGATATGTGCTGTAACAGCGAGTGTCTTGGAAAGAGAATTAAGCTATTTCTTTCAGAGAAATGCAAGGGAATAAAATGCAAACTGAAGGTTTTATATGCCAGAAAGTTTGACCGTTTTCTCATCTCGTCTGTCAAATGTATTCCTTTAATCTCCTTAAAAAACAAACACACAAACAAACAACCACAAAAAAACCCAACACCCAAACCAAACCCAGAAACCCCAAAAAACTTGTGGAAACCTTTTTCTCTCTTAAAATTATGCGAACTAGACTAATTTGGATCTAGTACTGAATCAGAATTTGTCACAGTGAAATTAATGTGACTGCTGGTTTATTCATGTTTAATTTTATCAGAGAAGATGTTTCTTTTTGGCTCTCTTGCATTCATGGTTAATGATGAATGGTTAAAAGAGAAAACATTAACAGAAGTCTATTTCAACTTATAGTTCATGTTCTAGTTTCCTCTCATAGCTTTGCAGGCTATAAAAGTAGCTGTATTTTGTACCTGCTATTGTCAGCAAGAAATAAAAAGATGGAAAAAACAATTAGAAAGCAAAGCTGATGCAATTAAGATTTCAAAACAGAAATTTGGACTTTACTATAATCTTAAGGACAGGCACCAGCAAGTCGGGGATATGTATGTCTGCTTCCCAGGGCAGAGAACCACAGGTTAAGTCCCAGTTCAACTGAGCGCTTAAGGATTTGTTTCTCTTCAAGCATGTCAAGGTCTGCAGAATACTTGCTCTGTCGTAATGAGGAAAAAGTTTAAATTTTGCCCTCAAAGTTGCAGTTTTATTACAAAATTAGTGGATAAAATACCTCATGGCTGTCTTTGAAAGTTAAACATAAAATTATGTATCAAAGATGCGAAGACATCTGGGATGTAATTCCAGGGGTGAATGTAAGAGGATGGTGTGGAATCTGGGAAGTCAGAGGTTGGAAAGCAGTAACTGCTGTGTGCCATGATTATTTTCTGGGTAGGAGAGCACACCCATGTAGCTTACTAAGGTTCATACAATCACAACAATAACTGAGGTCGGAGACCTTGCTTAAGAGTTACTATAACAGATGCCCTGGTGTGTCTGCCTTTTTATATTTGTTTTTACTCTGCTCGTTGCTCATGCTATAAGCAAAGGAATGAGGAAGAGACAGTGGCAGAGATCACATTCCAGTTCAGTGTGTCTTAAGGTCTCTGGGTTTGATTGTTGGCTTTTCCTGAACGATATGATTCTTTCAGGCTTCCTGAAATGTGTAAGGTTTTGTGTTGTAGTGAAACTTAATCTAACTCCATTCCTTCTCAGAAAGTGCAGGTTGCTACCCCTGCTCCAGTGTTCCTCCAGGTAAGATGCAAAGGAGGCAATTGCAGTATGAGTGGAGTCCTTCAGAGCTCAGTCCTTTTTCAGAGGATGAAACACACCATTGTTATCCTACAGTGTAGTAAAACAGCTTGTTCCCACTGTGCAAGATAAACACAAGGATTTAATAAATTTTTCAGCCCTTGAAATGAAAAAACCCAAACCCAACCCCCAAACCCTTCATCATTGGAACCAGCTATTTTGTAGCTCTGTAAACTGTAGGGAACACTTTATTCTTCTCCCAGATGACAGTATGTTCCTCTTCTTCCTGACATTTTTGTAGCACCCACAGCATTTCACTGTAACCTTGTCTGATTTATAGTGTCTCTAGTTAGAGAACTAGGTCCTGGACTAGCTGTTTTACTTTGCTTTACTGCAGTTTGCAGAGTAGATGGGTTTAACCTGTGAATATCCTATCTGGTGTTTAATCGCCAAGGGTGTGGTTCAGTCAGTGTTTTGAGCCAACAGAAGGGGGAAATCCTGTCTCTGAATTACCATTCCTGCCCTGGTCCCTGCAGCAGTAAAGTTTCTGGTCCTGTGGTTAAAAATCAACCTTTCCACACCCCTGAGTGAATTAAGTCTGATAGTTACATGATCTGCTTTGCTCCATGGTCACCCCAGTTTTTGTGCACGGAAGGAGCAGGATGTAAAAAAGCAAGGGAGAGGAGGGAGGGTACAGCTGCACCTTCTAGTTAACAATGCATACTTAAGTCCAGCTTAAAGTAATTATACTTACTTAAAGTATAAGTGTTCATGGTCATTTAGCAAAAGGAGTTGAGCCTAGACCATTTCTAATCTATGCTTCTGTAAAATGAGGGGAGACAAACCCAGTGACCTGGAGGCAGTTACGGAAGGGCTCAGTGAAGAGGCGTAGCAATGACTACTTAAATTCAGACAACATGAAACTTGATGAAACAGTAACTTCTTAAAATTTGAATGACTTGTATACTGGCAGAGAGTTGTAAATGGTCTTGATGCAAATGAAAATCTTCAGCAACGTCAAATTTATAACAAGGTGGAACTGAAGTTTGAAGTGTTATTCTCCCATCATGTGAGCCCTGTTTCTCCTGCTGTCAGCAGTTCTGTACTGACTGATGGGTCAACGTTCCCCTCTGATAGGTGGAATCATCACAGGAAGCCAATGCTGAAGTCATGAGAGAGATGACAAGAAAACTGTATAGTCAGTATGAAGAAAAAATGCGAGAAGAGGAGCAGAAACATAAAGCCGAGAAAGAAATTCTCCTGGTACGTACAGCCAGTCTGTAAGAGCAGTGCTTGGCTTGAGTGTCATTTCTCAGTCATTTAATACTCCAGACGTGCGTTCCTTCACTCCTGGCTCTGTGACTAAGCATGCCACAGTTCCTAAGCTTTCCAAGCTTTTGGGGTTGTAGGGCTAAGAAAAAAATGTGTTCAAACACAGTAGTAATAATGTAGATTTCAAAATTTGCAATGGAGTAAGCTGGACTTTTACATGTCTGATTCTCTAAAAAAAAAAAAAAAGAAAAATATAATGTCTGATTTTAGTGATAGATTAAGAAGGGGAGGGGGAACAACTTCACGGGATGCTACTGGAGCAAGAACTCTTCCTGTCCCCTAGTTTCCCTCTACCCCCAAGTAAAACCTTTCTACGAGCAGTTAGTCATAGCATTTTTCTAACTGATACAGATAGATAATGACTGAGATTGAAGGTAGATTCCCCAGTCTTTTTCTATTCATATGTTGTATATGTGAGGAAAGTATGAAGCTGAACGTGGTAAACTTTGATGTTTAAAATGCTATCTTCTGCAACAGCATGTTTTTCTTATACTGTTACTTCATGACATCCTCAGAAGGGAAAACAAATATCTAAGAAACAGGTAAAAGTTTTTCTCAGATTTTCATAATTATGCTTTACAAATACCTTTGCACTTCAAAGTGCCCCAGGTCTTTTGTTCTATACAATTCATGTGTAGGGTCACAACTCTGCCTCACTTCTGGGCGGGTGTAGTGAAAAGCTTTGAGCACTGCTTAAAATGTGTTAGCACACACACTCTATGGCATAAAAAATAAATAAAAGGATCCTCATTAAATATATTGGATGTTAATGTGACTGTAAATGTTCTTATTTGAAGGAGGAAACCAATCGGCTTCTGAAGGCTATTGAAGATGCAAATAAGAAGATGCAGATTACAGAAACAAGCATACAGGAAAAAGACCAGAGAATTGGTGAGCTGGACCGGCTGATTGAACGCATGGAAGAGGTATGAGTGTTAGTTGATTGCCACCTTTAAAGGAAATGCAGAAGTGCACGGAGGACTTTTTTTTTTGTCTGATGCTCAGTACCCTGCTCAGTGACATACCATTGGTGTTTTGCATCTTAGTTATTGCATCGACATTAATAAATGGATCTGGACTACCGTAGAGACACTATGATTAAGTGGTTGTTCCATCTTACTAGTGGTCTTTGCATCAGGGCTGCCTACAGTGTCAAAAATTATTTAGTAAATTAACCATTATTTTAAAGAAATACTTTTAAAAGACCACTTCAGTGTGCAAGGTCTCCTAAGCCTATTGAAGTAGTAATCATAAATGATCCAAAATCTCTTATAAATGTTGGTAGGTCCATTAAAATGTGATTTTGTTAGGAATAGCCCTTACTATTTAGCTATTCATAGTCCTGATTGGAATTGTATCTCCAAATTTCTCCACATGTGGATGAAATGCTAAACTGAAAACTTCAGACTAAAATATTTTGAGGGTTTTTTTGGCTATGTAGCAGCCACGTAGTCTTCCATGCAGATATCTATCTTATTTAGACACTGGCTCAGAATATTTTGAGGAGAGAAGAAAAGATGAATTTTATTGCCTTTTAATCCAAAACTTAGGTTCTTCCTTTCCTCCTGGCATTAAAAAACTTTCAATTATTCCTCTTCCTGGCTAAATATTCCCTACCAAACTGTAACTGAGAGCAGGTTTTTGACAATTTACTTTTAAAGTTCTGAAAGCAGAAATGCTTTGAGATGTTTACCTCTTGTGACACTGGAAGCACTACTGTAAAGCTAGTTGTAGCAGTTTTTTCACTACTTTTTATTTACTGCTTTTCCTTCTGCTCTTTTATGGACTCGCTCCAGGGCAAAACTCAGTTGTGGTTGGATGGTTGTTATTTAGATGTATTGTTAAGCCCAAGAGTATCACAGTACCTCTCCTTGTGTAGTACACTGCATCTGAATCTCATTTGTTGATCCTTTTCAGATATATGAAAAAGCTTTGTATCTTCTGTCTCACACCGTTATGGTGAAATTTCCTCTTCATTTTCTGGTATCAGTCACCTAACTGGGAATTAATGTTATTGTTTAGTCCTTAGACTGAATAGTGTCACTCTAAATGGTATAAGAGCACCCCTTCCAAAAGATTCTGATGCTCTTGAATGTACTTTGGTATTTCTCATTTCATTCAGTAGCAGCCATCTCATTATCTTTAAAGTTCTGTGCCTTGCTATCTGAAATACAGAAGCAGAGGGCATTCTAGTAAGTGGAGGGAATACAGTCTTCTGTTCTTACAAGTGAAGTGTTTTTTCACCTCCTTTAGTTTAATATAGTAAATATTTGTTTGTGAGAAATAGATTTTTATAAGCCAGTCTTGTTGGCTTGACTGGTTAGCCTAACGTGCATTTGTATCGAGCCCCTTTTGTCTAACGCTTCCAAATCTATTAGTAGAATTAGTGATTACACTGAGAAATCGTTCAGCTTAATGTGCTCCTTTAGTAGCTCCATTAATTTCATCTGGGCTTCAGCCTACGACTTGTAAATATTACCCAGTAAGTAAAGGATTGCAATAGAGTTCTTAAGTACAGGTGAGTTTCTTCACATTAGTATTTAATTTGCTTTTATCTGGCTGATACTTGCAGAGTAAAACTGAATGCCTCTTAAATTCCCATTGAACTGGAGAGCGGACTCCTCTGTTAATTTGTGTTGACTCAGTCCCCAAGTCCTCATAGATCTTCATGAGCACTGTGCTGGTGGACACCTAAAAAATAAACAGGAATATTTTGGGGAAGAAAATAGAGCAATACCTTTTCTCTCAACCTTGGATTGAGAGATCTTTTTGGAGGGATAACATGGAAAATTTGACATCTATGTAGTTAAAGATTATGATGACTCATCTTTTTATTAAAAAAAATCAGTTTCAAGTACAACCATACATCTTCAAATAGGAAATTGAAAACTCTGATCTTACTTCCACACTTAACTGGGAATTTGATTTTATTATTATGCATTCTGTGCTCCTTGGCTATAGGAAATGCATGAATTTTGTTTAATCAGTTTCTATTTTAATTTCACAAATGATCTTTTGAATTGCAATGAAATATGCTTTGCGAAGCCTTTATATTTTGATACATGGAGAACTGAAGGATAACATTTCTTATTTAGGAACGTCACCAGCTGCAAAAACAACTAGAACTAAATGAGATACAAATATCTGGAGCGAAGTCTGAAAACAACTCTGACAGTGAAAGGTGAGATATGTCTTGTCTGTGGAACTCCTGGTATAGCTAGGAGAGTTTAGGAGTTTGTTTGTTTCTGAAGACACCTGAATTTTACATTTTCTAACTTTAAAACTGCAGTCTGGTAGGGATTGTCCATCTGAATGTAAGTTTATTTACATATAAAATATCAAGAGGATTAATTTTTGCAACAAAAACCACTTTCATGCATCTCTGTTGAAAAGTTGCTTGCAAACATGCAGAGTACATTTTAGATAGAAGAATTTGTGACATATTTGTAGATTGCATTTTTCATAAATCTGTATTTCCAAATTCAGCACAGTATGATCCTCAGTGTGAATACTTTCAGAATCTCCTTCCAGACTGCTCAACACACTTTTAAAAGGAAAGACATTTTTTATCCTGTATTAAGCTGTGGGACACGCCCTTTGAACAGATGAACTCTTCATGAAGAGAGCAAGAGATTTCCATAGAACTGCCAGAAGTGTCTTTTTTGTACAAAAGAAGGAAAGCGGGAAATACATTTGAGGCTCGGAGGCGCAGATCTGCACATGCAGTGCGTATTAACATCTGCACATGAACAAAATGAAGGTGTGGAAGAAATCTGTCATGTAGCATCACAGTGCAGAAATAAGCTGTGAAGTTATTTGGGGAAAGTGAGGGTGATGTTGTGGGTAGTGAGACCTCTGTGAATGGTTGTTCTTGAAAACATGAGGCTTAGAGAAAGATCTAGTGATGTGATGGCACCTGGATGTGCTGCTTATGCCCACAGGTGGCACGTGCATCCATTAGTACTTCTTTGAGACTGACAGAGCACCATGATCAGGCAAAATAAAGCTTCAAGCAACGCCAGAGGCAAAATTTCAAGAGAAATCTATCCAGCACTGAAATAGCACAACTGTCATTGGAGTGAAAATTGCATCCACCACTCAAAGGTTTATATGATGCTACTTGAGTGGGTAAGGATGAATTATAAGCACAGAATGAATAATTGTACTTGATTACTAGTTATATTTCTGTGGCACCCAGAAATTCAGTTTTGAGGTTTTGGCATCCTGCTGATCCGTAGAAAGCATAAGCAGAAAAGGAGATCCCTGACAAGAACATCCCGCTTCCTAGGTGTATTGATCTGTGACCAGCTTATCTGGTTTCAGGGTGATAACGGCTTTTCACAGCAGCCTGTTAAAATAATAATTTAAAGTTAATAAATCTCACATACAGCATAGACTATGGAGATGAATGTGGATGCCCCGTCCTTGGAGGTGTTCAAGGCCAGGTTGGACGGGGCCCTGGGCAACCTGATCTAGTAAATGTGTATGTTTGGTGGCCCTGCCAGGCAGGGGGGTTGGAACTACATGATCCTTGAGGTCCCTTCCAACCCGGGTCATTCTATGATTCTATGATTCTATGAAAGATAATTGCTTTCGTCCTTTACCTCTGCATAACAGATACTCTTCTTGCTTCAGTGAACCCTGCCCTGTCCACTCAGCATGGGAAGTTATGCTGCAGGAGGAAGGGTAAAGGCAATGTTCAGACAGGAATTTGTGCAATGCAAACAAGCACACAGTTGCAATCTGTGCAGTGCAAGCAATGAATCAGTGGTCAGATGTTGTTCTCTTTACCTGTCTGTACCTGACTAGACACCTGAGCTCCACCTGAGGAAGGGCCTCTGTTCCCTTTTTCCATCGCTATCAGTGCTTAAAATCCCAAAACTTTCAATGAGGGACCAAATACGTGTTACAATTGCAATCAAAATGTAAATGGTGGTGTTGTGAGACCTTAATATGCAGGATTGAAAAACCTGCAGCAGTGCCTTTATTTTTGGAGTCCTTGTCAAAGCGCTGCAGTTACAGTTCTGTAGAGTACTTCACTGGTAATAGAGACTTTCTGGGGGGAAACAGCACACAATTCAGTCATTCATTGGAATTATGTCGTACAGTTTGCCATCTGCTGCTTTGCCTTAGAATGGTTGTTCTATTTGCAGCTTCAACAGTTTCTTCTGCTGTGCACAGACCAAGATGAAAAAAGCCTTTTTGTTTACGATTCCCCTCCTCCACTTCTCGAATTCTGTCCAGTCCCAAACGTAGGAGTACAGAAGCTTATTTCCTAAGCAAGCGATTGCTTTCTTTGAAGAATTTCAAGAATTGTACATTCAGATAAAAATGGAGGCTCCCATGACTGACATGCCAAAAACTTATTAAAAAGCTTCCCTCCTGTTTCTTTGTGTATTCTAAAACTACTTTTCTGGCAAGCTGTCAGACCAACTTGTGGAAGGAGTTCTGTGGGTGTTCAAGTTTCTGTGTTAAACAGATTTGAAGAAATGCAGAATCTGTCTAAAGAGTCACACATCCATGCAAATGTAAAACGTCCACAACAATTCCTGAAGTTAATACTACTCCAGTTAGCATTCTGCTGCTGTTGGCAATTATGCCAAACCCTTGACTCAAGGCTTGCCTGTAGCAGGAGAGCTTTTTAAAAAGACACCAGCAGATGTGCTTCCTGGCTTTTATTTAGTATGTACTTCCTGAAAGCTTGCAGGTGGTAATTAGTTAGGATAAATGTGTCTTTCTGAAGATAAAGATCTAGTTGTCTAAATGCCTTTCACTTCAAGGAAAAACAGACATCTTAAGGAGGTAAGCTTTGTCATATCATTTAATTGTCAGCACTTCAGGCTCTGAGTAAGCGCGCCAGTATGCAAGACAAAGGTGAGATAACTTGGGTGGAGAGAGCCACCTTGATAAAAGACTACCAGTAAAATGTACTTTGGACAAATTGACATCTGTCAGTGGAATTTGACCTGCCTACCTCTTGACCTAATCTTCCTGATTTATGGTGGGATTGTGGGGGTTGATCTTGTTTTGCTTATAATGCTTAGCTCCCCACTTACACACTTAATTCTTCCATGTTTTGCTAGGTCACAGCATTTGGAGGAGGTAGCAGCTAGCCTAAGAGAGCGGATCAAACATCTGGATGATATGGTCCACTGCCAGCAGAAGAAAGTCAAGCACATGGTTGAGGAGGTGAGATTAGTAGAACAATTCTGAGTCTTTTGGGAACACTGGTTTTTTAAGTGTGTAATCCAAAGAGAGCTCTGTTTTGTGTGCAGTTTCCTTATGCCTCCTTAGTTACAAACACTGTGGGAGATGAGTTAAGCATCTGGAGCTAGTGAAACAGAAAGACTAAGTGAAAGCAGTTTAATCCAGTGGCTGTGGGTTATATACTGTGATCTTTAGCCTGACACTAATTCTGGACATGATAGTCCTGGAAGTACAACAGAAAACTTGGAACTTAATTTGAAGCGTTCAGAGGGTAACTGCAGAAACAACGCCGACTAGTCATTAAGGGCCTCCTTCCTGCACAGAAGTGGCAAAACAGAAGTGGCAAACACAGTTTTTCACCACTTGTCTTTTTTACCCTGGTCTTGGGGCATCATCTTAGCTGATACAATTTCCTGTAACATTTTAACTGGATTTCTGCTGGAAAACTGCTTTAAGTTACAGGCTACCTATGTGCCAAGAAATTGTTTAGCAGTCAGAAGGCTGTGAGTGCAAACATTGCCCTTTCTCCAAGTGGATGAAAGAATGACATGGGAAATAGGTAACTGAAGTTTAAACTGGAGCTTTACAAAGCAGACTGACAGCACTATTACACAGCCTTGCTATTGCACAGAGGATAGCCATTCAGGAAGTATCTTTTATTTGTATTTGGACATCACACATTCACAAAATCAAAATGTTTGGAAACCATTCTAACCTAAGACATTTTCTGCATTGGCAATGTGCTGGTATAGGTTTTCTGATTAGACATGGAGTTCTTCCATTTTATCAAGGTGGTATTTATATATGTATTTATATGTGTATAACACCTATATTCATGGATATATTTTTACCTAAATCTGTTTTGTTTTATAAGATTCTGATGTCCTGCTGTATAATCAGATGTGTGATACTAAGTGGCTTTTACACATAGGGAGGCAAAGGCATCTCTCTCTTTGCAATAAAGTTCTTCTGTCGTATCATCAGTGTGAGATACTGGTATGAAGTCTTGAGGTTTTGTTTCTAGTTCAGTTTGCCATTTTCACTATTTTCATGCATCATAGCAGGTGGTTTAAACTGAGCTAACAATCTTTATACCATGATATTCTATTAAGGAAAACTCCTCCAATCTAATAATCCAATCCATCTAATGAATGGATTATGGGAACAATTATTTAATCTGGTTTCTATCTCTGTAGACCAACCATCATATTATGAGTTTTTTTAGTTCTAAGCAAAACTTCTAAAGGACTTGTCACTTCGTGATAATGTGGCAACCCAGATGATTCTAGTAATACATGAGGATGGTGGCCTAAACCTTTGCCCTTTATTGCTAAACATATTTTAAACTGCTTGATGGAACTTGACCTCCAGTGGGCTGCACTGATACAACAGATCATTCCAGTTCAGTGGGGTGTTTTGGCAGAAACATGTGTATATAGCTTGGGCCAATGATTATGATTTCATAAATATTAAGTTTAATGCCTCAGTTTAGCTTGCTGATTCATTGTAATGTTTATCTGCTGGTGCCTTCATATACACAGAAAGCCCTTCTAGATCTTTTGGTTATCCTGTTTAACAAGTAGAATGTTAGGTGACCAACTCACTACTTAGATGTCTACTTTTAATTGGTGTCTGACTACCTGCTTTTCAAAATCAGTTAAATCTCTGTACAAATCCTTGACTGCCATGTAGCCATAGGGAATATATTTTTGCTCCCTCCTTTAGTCTTTGTGTGGTTTAGTTTTTCTTTCAATTCCATTTCCTTAAGAACTGCATGAACACCTACATCTGTATTTTCACCAGTGGGCTAACTAAAGGCTCCTGTAACAGAGGCTTGATCAGGTCAGATGGCACCACATACGTTAGGCACTTAATTTTTTTACATTTTGTGTTATCCATGGTTTGTGTTTGTAATGTGTTTGAGGAAATATCTATGTAATAGATGGCATGCACTATTTTAAACTGGAGTCTTTTAATTAAAGGCCTAAAACCAGCAGCTTTAACAGTACGGAGAAGAGTAGCTGTTTACCATGGGGGAAGATAAAAAGCATTGCAGATGTGTATGCCTATGAGCTATCCACAAGTGTGGAATTTTTCACAATGTTGTGCTCTTCTCTACATAAATTTTATAAAAGTATTTTTAGGCTCACTTTAAGCAACACTTACTTGCTGTGCCATAGAAGCTGAGAAATCGGCAACAGAACTACTCTTAAAAGGTAGGCTGTTGGAAAGGAATGCTATCTGCAGAGTCTGTTTTGGAGCTAAGTTAAAAACTGGTGAGTAGCAGCACTAGACATACTTTCTAGAGTAAATAGGGAAGATGTTGTAATTGCACTACTATTTAAGTCCCAGAAAATGTGTTAATCGGGGTGTATTTGAACACACATCCTTTCTACATTAAATTTACCAAATTCAGAATGTAAAGACTAGGAATACCTAGAAAAGTGTCATGAAAACCTGCCATGTTACTCTTTATTGCAATGCTTTCCATGGCTGGTATCTGTAAAATGACATTCCATCTTAAGGGTTTATGAGGATGTTATAGTGATCAATAACTTGCATCAAAATTATATAATTGAGAAAGAAAGAATGATAAATGCAGCTGGAGAGCCCGCTTTCTGAAACACTTAGCTTCTCTGTTGCATGAGAATAGACTGAGAACATGTTAACCTGGGAAACTGAAGAGGAGTGGAAAGAAAGTCAATAGTCAAAATTGTCAGCGGTGCTTCTGTTAGAAGCGGGAACAAAGCTACTGTATGAACTAGGTGAGAATGATGGCTAAGCTTATGCTCGCTGGACTACAGGGTGAGCCTGATTTAGTATTAATCCTGGTATATTTGGACACAGATCTGAAGTATAAATGAGGGGGTTATTCTTTCAGTGTAAACCATAGTGGGTTTATGCTGTTATCTCCACTTTAGATAAAGTGCAGCTACAGAAATGAACATCATTTCAAAGGGGTGCTGAACAAACAAGATATGCTGCTTCCAACTCACATGGAGAACTGTCAAAATTGAACAAGCACTGAGATGACTCTGCTGGCTGAAAAATCACAAAATAGATTGCTCTTCAGGCCTTTTTAGGACAAGATGATGGATGATTTGCAAGTGACAGATGCAGGATGTTCTGCAAAAGAACAGCAAGCAGTCACGAGGAAGTGAAAGAGAAGCTTTATAGTGGAGTTTTGTTATGCTGTAGGCAGCTCTAACATCTCTAGAGCTGTTTTGATGGCATTTAAAAATGTGTCAGGAGTCTGTGGTCAGTCCTAATCTAGGCATGCGTGAAAAGGGATGCTGGCAGAGAAGCACCAAATTTAGGAGGCTATGGAAGAAAAGCGTATTAAAGCCTTCCTTTTTACAGGACCCATCCTGTTGGTGCTGAATGCAATAGGTATGTGACCTGTGGAACTGGGCCCAGGCAGAGAAGGACAAACACAGTTCAGTGTGCTTATACTCCTTAGCGAAGAAATCATTTGCTTCTAATTTTTTTCTCTGAAAATAAATCCTTCCATCTCAGGCATTAATAGAGCCTTTTTCAACTTGAACTAGTTAGACCAGTCATAAATTAAATAGGACCATGGAAAATAACTTGGAAGAAAATAAATGGAAGAAATAAAATGGAAGTTTGCTGGAGTCGGTGACCTTCAACATCTCTGTGTAAGATCCCTTGCACACCCATTTTCCAGTTTCATAGGGATTCTCTGCTGTGAGAGCCAAGGTTGCAGCCCATTAGAGCACCCCTTGAGCAGAAAGTTATCCTGCATGGCCTTAAAGCCTCATGTTGTTGTCAGAGAGAGATTGCAGATGATTTAAGGCTGACAGATTTTTCCCTGTGTTGAACTTGTTTGTTAAATAAATGTGTTTATGCCCAGCTTAGTGCAGTACATTTTACATAAAGTGCTGGGAGTTGAAAGTGGGGGGCTTGCATTTGCAGGTGTGTAGAAACTCAGCCCTTTTCTCATACTGTTTGTACATAGGCTTTCAAAAAAAGAATGAGACAGGCGGCCAGAGTGGGTCACCCAGAGCTTGGTGGTGAAATCTGTGAACATTAGTAATGGTAGAATCAGTTAGGTTTGGTTTTTGGTTTGTGGTTTTTTTTGTTTTGGTGGGGTTTTTGTTGTTGTTGTTTTTGTTGGATTTTTGGGTTTTGTTTTTTGGGGGTTTTTTTAGCTCTTCCCTTTGTAACCATCTTAAAGTATGGCTAAGCAGGGAGAGACTTTCAAAGACAACCCAGGAAAAGCCAGTTTGATCGGAGGAAGAATTTCCAGGGAGACTCACAGCATGAAAAGTGGAAGCATGCAAACTTCAGGCTCTTCCACTTAGGGGTTTCCAGTGCAGAGATGGAATTGGACAGGCAGATGCAGGCACAGAGGCGCTATCGGGGGGCATGAAAAGCTGCTACCACATTGTTTCTTTCAGGGTAGAAATTGCTGTTGTTCTCCGAGAGGGGTGAAAGTTTGTCTTGTTATCGGTTTGATATGGTCAATCAGTTTATCCTGTCTGTGCCAGTGTAGGAGATGGGAGAGAGTTTAGTGTAAGATAAAGCTAAAAGTCTTCAAATGAAATATAAAACATTGATTTTTACATCGGCAACAGAAGTATTTCCTGGCTTGATCTCAATTTCAAACCTGGAGAGATTGAAGAGAGTTTTAGTTCTGAGATTTGTGCAATTGACATTGAAATGGATTGCAGTTTCATGGCACAATAAGCTTATTTTCTATTTAATATTGTTTCATTGTTGAGAAGCAGGAGAGGGAAGGAAATAAGCAATTATATTTTATAAGCATGGCAAGTGGGTTGATGCAGATATAAGGAGCTGTTCTGAAGGGGACTGAGAAGAGAAAAGGATAGTTGATTCCATGCCAAGAAATTATCTAGAGAACTCATATTTCACATTAAATTCCCCTAACTACTGAATTGAACTGTCTCTAGGTCATGGCCCATGAGCTGTTCTCCAGCTTTAGTCTCAGATTCGTTGGATAATAAATGGTGACCAAACACCAGAGAGAAGCTGTATCCTGTTCTGTTGTGGAAGATACTTGCATGAAAGGACAAAGTGCTAATGAGCAAATGATATCCCTAATACAGAAGAAACTTTGTATTGCACAAATGGGGAATAAAGAAGAAATTTTACCACTGAAGACTTAATAACCAGCTGACAACTTCTGTATCAAGATACTCCGCCTCCTGATATATAGCAAAATATCCCAGTTTAAATATGGAAGTACAGTTTCAATTTTAGGTCAAGTCAAAGAAGCCACACAGAAGCATAGAGGATGAGAAGATGGAATTACCAGCCACAGGCAGATGTCAGATTTTTATTAACTAAAATCTGCATTGCATAATACCTACAGTAAAACAAAAGAACAACAACAAAACACACAACAAAAAATGTAGAAAGAGAAACCCAGCTTGGGAGCTTGGAGGAAGAAGATGAATGGCAGAACATAAATAGCTCCCCACCCCCCCAGTTCAAGTGTTTGGCACGCCTCGGTGGACTTGAGCAGTGCAGGACATTGCTTATCTCCTGGCAGAAGGAGAATCACTGCTGGTGGGTGGTGAGAGCGTTTATACACGCATAGTGTCAGCTCTCTCAGCTGGGAATTGCCTGGCCAAGGCATTAATCGGAGAACTTGCACATTACTAAGGTAGCTCTTAATCAGGTGGGTCGAACTGTTAGACAATGTGCCAACGTTTATAACTCCTTAGGGCACCCAGGTCCTGTGGGCCTGCTTTAGTAATAGATGTCCAGCAAAGGCTGGGGTCATGTTCGTACAGCTCGTTGCTTTAGGAAGTTCTCTAAGCTGGTGCATTAACTTAAATCAGTCCGTTGTTACTTTTTCTTTAAATCCGAGTTTTAAAATACAAAAAGTATCGAGGGGTCACTCAAGAGATTTAAGGAGGATTAAAAGGCTAAGGTGCTCATTCCTATTTACTGTATTATGTTTCCTGAAAAAATTTCAACACTCTTGTCTAACCTCTGATAAATAACACTTAAGGTCCAGTGAAATATTGGACTGAGTAAAGTCTTGTTCTCACTGTACAGCAATTACCTCTGAGAGTTAAGGCTCATGTTGCAATGTCTTGTCTGTCTCATTTTGTACCCTGTGTTTGTCCTGTGTTTAGTCATGTTTGTGACCAGTTTGTTCATGTCTCTGTATCAGTGTTACAGGTGCGCAGTCCATTGATAGGAGATGAATAATGAAAATACGTGATACTTGAATAATATATAATACTTAAATATATTAACACTGTCGTGTTCTGATAAATATTTTAAACTAATGGATGATAATATCCAGTAGTAAATGTTGACTGAGTTTACCTAACAGCTAGATCTGTTCCAATCCAGTAGATCACTGTATATTTAAAGCTTCCAGAACTGTGTCTGAGTACACAGAATAAAATCAAGTTTGCTATTTCAAACTTTCTTTATAAAGTCTCTTCAATTGGACACAATTTTAATTTTCTCATAAGATGCTTTTCCCTTCTGCTTTAATTGCTTTGTAATTCTGTTGAGTTCCCTTCTAATATCACTGCTCACATCTCCAGCATTTCTTTAGACACTCTAAAAAACACGATTCTCCTCTAGACTGCTCTTCTGGGGTGTTCTGTACGTGAGAACAGTTTAATGCTGTTGACTTGTAGATGTCCCTTTCCATCTTACTGAAGCAAAGGTCAGTTGCTTGATGCAGCAAGAGAAAATCAGAAATGCAGCTCTTCCTAGAAAGGGTTTGCAACAGTCCATTCAAGTCGCACGACAATTTTGTTTGGTATTTGAGGAAATGTACTGGAGACTCTGTAACGGGCAGTAGTGAGAAAGAAGCAGATGTTCATTGATGGGATGGACAAGAAGAATTGAATTTTTTGCGAGTTGCTATGAGATCAGGTGACAATCTGGAGGTTGAGGGAGTTTGAGAGAAATGACCTTGATATTTCAGAACGAGGCAAAAACATAGGGGTAGCTGAGTCAAGGAAGAGAGAGCTTGAAAAGAAATGCTGTGGCCATATTAATCCTGAGCCAGTGGACAAATTCAGGATGATTCCCATTGCGTGTGGGGCCTTATGTGCTGATTCAGATCGTTAGAAATTGCAGCGGGCGTGTGAAATGTAATCTGCACACCCAGCACAATCTGCAGGGAACTTATGGATCCTGCCGTGACGGGGAGAGATCAGTGGTCCCTCCTGTGCCGGGCAGCCAAGTGCCAAGGGTTGAAGCGGGGTGGCCAAAGGGCCGAGCCCCCGTGCAGGCTGCCTTGGCCTGTCACCGGGCGCAGAGCTCCTGAGCACCGTGCGTGGCTGTGGGCCAGGGAGCTCGTCTCTCCTCGTTGTTACAGCACTGGGGGGAACGCTCCCCAGCTGCTGGCATGGCCTAAGAGCACATCCTGCCCCTCAGGCGCTGGCAGACCAGAAATATGACAAACTGCAGCCTGGGCCTTGTGGTTCTTCCCTGCCCAGTTTTGGACTGATCAGATGTCTCCCAGCAGGAGAAAGGGAAGCAGGAGCAATGAATATAGTGGGGTGGGGGAGGTAAGAGAGAGTGAAGTGATAGGAAAAAGGGTGATGGTGTGGCCCAGGGTTGCTAAATTCACATTTTTACTGTTAGCAGAACTGTTTTGAAAGGAATGAGCCAGCCGTTAATGTAAAATGATATTGCTAAGTAGGTTGCCAGTTTTGTTTGACCACTTAACGTGGACGTGAAGGTTGTAGAAATATGTGAAGGGAAAAGAACGGCTAGTCAAACAGTGCAAGTCGGGTCAGGAGGTAAGTGCTAGGGAAAATCTGCCTGGGCCCTTCTAGAGATGGTTGGAAGAGGAGAGGCTGGAGGACGTACCTGAATAGTGCCTGTAGAAAATGATGGAGAAACCGGAGAGGGTAGTTGTACAAAAGCCAGATTTGGGAGCAAGTTGTTGAGTGGGCAGTGAGCTGAAATGCTGCAGTCTGCAGACACAGCAAGGATGAGGTTGGTTATAAGCCTTGGGCATTGAGCAAAGAAAATGTAGGAAGATCTTGGTGATAATTTTGTCCTGGAATCAGTCTGGAAGTGACTCAGCTCCAAGAGTCAGTCCATGGAAGTTGAGAGTCTTTGGCTTGCACTGATTTGTTTCTGACTCTAGACTGTTCTTGCCACCCCT
>NW_010146377.1:39227-41186 GCF_000699245.1 Pterocles gutturalis
CAGAATAGTGTTTGACCTGTCTTTCTTCTCCTCTCCTTCTTACCTTGTATTCAACCATATTGCTCTGTCACCTGGTAGTTGTTCTCTTGAAACTCTTGCAACTTCTTAAAACAAAGACACTCTGAAGATGTGGGTTTGTGCAATACAGGTTTATGGTGCTGTAAATGTTAGCACCTTAGTTTAGTTTGCCATAACTAATATTTTTATGGAAAAATCAAAATGGCATTAAGTAGCAAGGTGTGAATTCTATTTTTGAGGTGCTTTTACCCAATATCAGAATTATGATCCAGTGTTCTTGTTACGTTCCCCTCTCAAAGGAAACCCTCACTTTCACTTTATGCAATGTGACTTACACAGATGTACTGAACTAAGGTTGCCTTTTATTCACTATAGTAAGATATTAATATAATCCCCTAAAGTTATTCCTGTTTTTCCTGGTTCCCTGTGACATATCCCCTCAAGGGTTAATCAAATCAGGTTTGCTCAGTCCTGGTGTTAATGGCATGAGATGATGTGTACTCAAGTCCTTATTCAGTAAATAAACTTTTTTGTAGCAAACTGCTCCGGTGGGATGTGTCATCTGTGTCAGGCCTGTGGGTAGGTTTAAAGGTGTGTCATAACTTTGTAAGTTGTTTGAGCCCTCGGACTGCAGTAGCTGCTGAGACAACTGGTTTGCCGTGTGTTTGGGGCTGCGGCACGCCTCGATGAAGTAACCCGGGTGCCCTGCTGCGTCCTGGCCCTGCTTCCCTTCTGCAGCAGCCTCAGCGGGTGCCTCTGCTGCAGCTGGGGAGCAGGGACTGCAGGACTTTTCCCTCGGAGATGAAACAGCCTCTCATTTTAGCCACTGCTGAATTTATTTCTCCTGGAATGTATTTGGTCTGTGTGACTGTGCCTCTGAGTTCGTAATATTTTAAAGATCCACCAAAAGGTTTATTGAAGTTGCCCAGTTCACAGCCTTATCTGTAGTCTGCATGCTCTAAGCGTTCCCTTCTGGTTTACTGCTAGACTAAGACTTCATGGGTGTGATGATGTAGTACTACATTGTCTCTTCTCCATACTGTAGAAGAGAAGGTGTCTTTTTAAATTCTGGCAGAATTCTTCAGAAGGACAAAGTAGATTGATGTAATGGGTTGTGACTGGTACTGTGTAATCATGTCCAAATGAGGCAGGGAGTACTGCTGTGTGTGGCTCAGTCTGCCAGTCCCTGGAGGATTCTCACAAAAAAAAAAAAAAGTAAAAGCAGTAACATTCCTGCCAAATAACAAAATGCCTTTTGGAGTTCAGGTTTGAGAAGGGGAAGAAGCTGTTTGTCAAGGTCTTCCTCTTCATGTTCTCTGTTAGATTTTAAGGTATCCATGCTCGTTTTCACCTTTAGACTATTCTAGTTAAAATAACTGAAGAAACATCCTGAGGGAGTTTGTGTCTCTGTATCCAATGTGAAAATAAGCAATAATTTTAGCTTACACTAAACCTGTTTGTACATAATACATAAACATAATGTACATAATACTCGTAAACATAATGGTTACTGTCACAGTTTATTTCACGTCTCAGAGCCTTGGTATCATACGGTGAATATAACTTAAGGTAAATGGCTACGAAACACCAAAGTTTGGTCTTGCTTTTGGGTAATAGATAATTTGATCACTTATTTGGAAACAGAAGTATTTTGTGTTTGATGTAAAAACCAGAATATGCATGATGATGAGGTGTATTATCTTCAATAACAAGAATGAATATCTGTCAGGGAAATCCGTCCCCCGAGCACATAGCTGTGCTTGTCTTCAGTTGTCTGTGTGTCGTACTGATTACTGCTATTAAAATTACTCCCTTGTATACACAGTAGGAGAATAGAATATTAATAGAGAAGACCCACTTGACAGTCCTAAAAGAACAGTTTATCTTTTCTGAAGCGGAATTTATTGGCAGGAGTTGTGGTGGTGAACTAGTGAAGAAATT
>NW_010146377.1:41217-52809 GCF_000699245.1 Pterocles gutturalis
TAATTTAATCATACTATTAAACAAAGCTGTATAAGGATCAAAACATGTTCTATGATTGTCTGAAAATGCTACAAGCTTTGCGTTTCTGTGATTTGAAAACTGAAATTATAATAGCTTCAGATGACATGAATAGTTTTTACAAGCACTTTAAAGGAAAAAAAAAAAGGAAATACCTAATTTTGAGAAAGATGGATGATGAAAAGCACTCACATATTCTGTAAGTGTTCAGCTGAGGACACTTACTGTATGGAGTTTACATTTTAGCTTTTCCAAGTAATAACTGATCACTGTGTCAATGAGATGTGATAACTGAAGATCATGGAGACTAAATTAATGTTGAGTTGGTTCTATAACTTTTCATTTTTTGGTTTAAATTAAGCATTTGCTTTGCTTCATTTTTTTCATAGTTCTGTACATTTTGGTTGAAATGTTTTGTAATACCTAGCAGTACATTTTAGGGAGGGTGATGATGCTACTGGTGTTGTGATTATTGTACCTTTGAGTATTTTATAATTCCCTTTTAGCAGGCTGTGAATATTTCTACTAATCATTGTTTCCAGACATGCTGAGAAGTTTTACACTGGTGGTTTTGAAGGGGTTTCTTAATGTTCTTTCACAGAATTGATTTTAAGATACCGAGTTAAAAAGTGACTGGTGAGAGTGCATGGAAAATTTGACCCAAGTACTTAGAAATGGTCTTTCTTGCATATCAATATAACATAATGTCTGCCAGGAAAAATTACTGTATTCTGAGCTTTCCTTGATTTCAGTTGGGCTGTTCTACAAAATGAATTTACTTTAGTAAAAGTGTCCACTAAATCTTTTGCTAACAAATACTTTTTCCTTTTTTCCTTAAGGTTGTACCAGCGAAGCCCATAACCAATCAATAACCGGATAAAATAAAGCCACCTCACTTAATGTGAAGTTTTATAGAAAATACCTATTTTTTTATTATACATAGCTATTTTTATAGTTTTCTTGTGATAAAAAAGCTATAGGCATAAATCTGTTGTTTTTTTCATTGTTGGCATATTGCCCAAAAATGTGAAGGGATGTGTGGGATATGCACTTCGGCAGTTTGAATATCTTTCTTTCCTCATCTAACATAGCTTTAAGGGGTACACTTTTTTATACATCCAGTAATGGAGACTTTCATAAAAGCAGTGCATGGCAGACACCGGCATTTAATTGGAAAAATTACTGATCTGACACCATTTAACACTGCAAGTAAAAAAGAGTATCTGCTGCTATCAGCGTTCACGGCTGTTGCTGTCGGACAAGACTTGCACGAGCACAGAACACGGTGGAAAATCCATCTTCTCCCAGTTCCTGCCTGGTTGCAGACATGAAGCAGAATCCCTTTTCTCCCTCAAACTGATATTTCAGTGCACTTCAGATGGGTCTCCTTAGAAATATTTTTAACACTACTGTCTGCATCTGAAGTAGGCTGTAACTACAGATATAGGAGCACCTTGTCTTCTGTGCGTGTACAGTGGTGTGTGTCCACAGCTGTCCGTGAGGAATAACCCCAACTGCCTCCTGGGGAAGCTGTAACAATTGAAGTTGTTATTTAGCTGTTTTTTCGTTTTGCTCTTTTTATTAGCTTCTATTTTAGTAGGTGTAGTCAGCAGGGGTTGAGAGAGAATAAAAAGTGACTTTTCCTTTGGTCCGAGGAGAAAATTCCGTTTGTTTGCCCAAGATGCTATTGTCTCCTAAACTGGTCAACTGAAAGGAACCGACGTCTGTGCCAGTCAACACATCCCTTAGGCTAACACTGATAATACGAACCCTGCACAGCAACTCTTGCTTTAAGCAAAAGGTTCAGAAGAATGGAGAAAGAACACTGTGGCTTTAGGAGGTTTAGACAGCCATTTCCACACAGTCCCAACAACTCTGGGCCAGCAGCAGACTGGTATGAAAACTGGGTTATATCCAGTTTCTTGGGTAAAAAAAGTTCAACAGTTCTTGTATGGTTCTCTGATCAGCAGAAATCCCAGAATATAAGGAAGATTCTCTGTTCCATATAGGACAGTACTGAGATGCAATGCTTCTGGTGCAGCTAACTTTATTTTAATTTTCATGAACATTTGAAAGTAACTTCTTTCTATTCCCTAGGTATAAAATGAAAATGCACTTTTTTTTTTTTTTCCCCCCCAAGGAATCTGGTATGCCAGGAAGTAACAAATAAGACCTTCAAGAAACTAGCAAATATGCAACATATTTTGGGGTGTAGTTAAAACTGACTAGAGTAAAGGCCTTTGAATCAAAGACAGAGTTTTCCCTAGTTTGCTTTGTTACGTGGCAGTGTTTGAGTTTCCATTCTCTTTCCAGAGAAATACAAATTTTTAAAAGTCATGTTACTATATGTGTATCATCTTTATATAAATAATCCTAATTGTATGGGATGATCGCTAATCCATGGATTTAAGCAGTTTGTGAATACGTATAGGTATTCAATTGCTGCTGAACAATAAAATTAAACGTGTTTGTTATCTAGGTCTTTTTCCTCCTCTTCCCATCCCCATTAGGCTAAATGTCTTTTTTTAATTTTTCTTCATAGATTGAAATGCTAAGGAAGAAAGTAAAAGAAAAGGAATTATTTATAATACAGCTTTTAGAAAAAATCTCTTTCTTAGAATGTGAGGTAAGGCATTACCTTTTCAGTTTATATTATTGTGATTATTTTATGAAACCAAATAAAATTTGAACCAATGTCACCTGATGTTATCTGGATGCATATTCACTCTATGTATTTGCTGCTCCTCAGTATGGAAATCAAACTTACGACACCAGTCACATGAGGAATGTATGTAATACAAAGTCTCAATATTCATGCTAAGTTTCTTAACATACAATTTAATAACAGTATTGTAATTATGTAAAACAGAAGCTTCTGAATAAAACTGTTGGTTTAATTTAGTTTGGTTGTTTTGGGTTTTTTTTCCCCAGAAGTAAGGATTCCTTTATTTTCTCAATATATACTTTTGCTTTATTTCTTGTGGGGACACGCCAGTGTGCAATTTTATTTCCTTGTTCAGTTGACATAATTTAAATAAAATAAACTTGTGATGAAAATTACTGTTTTCCAGAATAAAGAATTACAAGATAAATTGGACTACTTAATGGAAAACCAACCAAAGACCAATATAGAAACCAGAGATACTGGGGTAGGATGTGATCTTCCATGCAGGTATTTACTTTTTCTGCTGGTTCAGAGGAAACTTCTTCATAATGTCCCTTATTGGTGCTGTATGAGTAAACCATTGTGCTAATAAACTCTGGATTGTGGAGTTTTGCAAAATTTCCCTAAGTTTAAAGTATGTTAGGTGACATACTTCAGTGACTTAAGGAGTAGGATTTTTTTAAAGATGCAAACATATTGCAGACCCGTGGGGAGTGCATATTTACAGTAACGTGATTTAAGCAGGCAGTAAACCTGAAAGTCAAAAGATTGGACTTTGTGAAATATGGGAAATGTTGATGAAGTGTGTCTGCTGGCAGCGCAGCAGAAGAGAGTGGACAGCTCTGCCCTGAGGCTGGCTAACGCTGGCTTCATGCATGCTTTATTCTTTGTGTTCTGGGAGATGCGTCCAGGACCGTTTTAAAGGCTGGTAATGCCCACGGTAACAGCTTAGGGCTGCAGCAGTTTCGGGAGATACCCCAGCCCTAGGTGGAAGACTGCCAACTAAACAGCGTGGTAACGTTATCACTTCTGCACTGGAATGATTGTCTCTGATCTGTGGTGGCCAGTGGCTCTGTAGCCTGGCTTTAGAAAGATCCAGGTGTTGTGCCTCCCCTTTCTCTGCCCTGAACTCTGCAACAGGGTTGCACTGAGCCCTGGGCACAAGGCTATGGACTTGAACTTGACTCCCCACCCCTGCAATGAGTCATCACAGGGAAAGGCAAAACAGAAACCAAAATAGTAAGGTAAGGAGGACCATTGCACATTACTAACAACAAGTAAACTTGTTCGTCTTACCTGCCCTGCAAATTGAATCCTTTAGTTTGAGGAATGTAAATTAGCATATGAAATCAGCAAGCTGCAATGCAAACCAAGATGTCCCTCCCAATTTAAAAATACACTCATTTCAGTGTTCAGCCTAGAGCATATTTTAATGGCATGAGTTTTGAAACCCCCAAACCAGTGTTTTTTACTCAGTGTGCCAACAGAAAGCTATCTTTGTTGTCCTCTCTGGGTCCCCTCTGTATGTAACAACAGCCCCTACTGACCTGATATTTTTCCTGTTTTTTAGACTTCTCTATGCAGAAATCTACCTCTATGCACTTTAGATTTAATGGAATTACTCTTCACAATCAATTGTGTTCTTAAATGTAATATTGCTGTCTTTATTGTTGCAGGATCCTTAGTCCTAGTAGATGCATTGCTGGATATCCCAATTTGAACTCCAGCAGATGCCTACATGTCAACTTGTCAGTATATGCCACTGTTTTTATCAAATATTGTTTGTGCCATTCTAGAAAAGAAATACGGAACATATCAAATACACCAAACAGTTTAATTTTAGCCTGTCAATACCCGTAAAAAAGCACAAGTTCATTGCCGTGGCACTTCCAGCCCAGCTGTCTGATACTCTGACATTAACTCTGTGAACATTTTCTTGTCTCCTTAACAGTACGAGTACAGAGAACAGAAGATCTCCTGAAAGTGCAAGGCCAGTGAGGACGTACACCCCATTCAAGAGGGTGTTGGAATTTAGCACAAAGAACAGTACATCTTGAGCATTCAGGTCAACATGCTTTCTAAATATGAGCAAATCTCGTGCGCCTTTGCAGCTTGAGTAGATAAATTTTTATCACGTCATAGACAGCCACCGCAGCGTGGAGTCTTGCTATATTTATCCTGAAAGCAGCTTTTTAGTAACTTCATATCTGAAGTTACTACTGACATTAACAGTGAGCGGGATCTGGAAGACGCAGGATGAGTGAAACAGCAGTCAATATTGCTTCTTCAGAAGCTGTCTAGTGCGGTGTGTCATTTCACATGCCTGTAAGGAAGGACTTGTATAGCTGTACAGGTTTTTTTTCTTCAATTGCGTTGTAATTCTGTTTGTGTAATGAAGCTCTGATGCATTTTCTTTTCAATACTACTAGAAGCAGTATCTGAAACTGTGCTGGCAGAGGGCATTAGTCTGAAAGCTCCTCCTTCGTCTGTGTACAAAGTGTGAGGGAGGGCTGTCCATGCCTGCCGTAGACACCTGGTATAGCTGAGGGCTCTGTTCCCTGGGAAGAAATTCACTCAGAACCAGCACTCTTTTGCTGGGAGGAAGAGATGCAACTGGGCTGTTTCAAACAATTCCCTTGACACATGTAAATGAATGTCATGTTTGCTGCTCAAACCGCTAAGCGGCAGAGCAGACTATAATGCATTTGCTTTGTTGGACTGAGGCGCTGGTTTGCACTTTCTCAGCAATGGGATAGAGTGACTATTGGCCATACATTCAATTGTAATTGTGCAGAAAAATCCCTGTCACTTCTTTGTATTTACTTTTCCATTAGAGGAAGGAATTTTCATTGAACAGAACTTTGCCTACGGTAATCTAGAGCAGTCCCTGCAATTCCTACAGCAATAGCAATCCTGAATTAGGATTTTGATTTTTGAGTACTTTTTTTTTTCCCCAAAGCACTTAAAATCTTGATTTCAAAGTACCAGCAGGAACGACCGCATCTGGTACTGAACTTATTTAAATATATGTAATTTTTTACATATTATTTTGATCTCCCAGTCTTAGTGAACTAAAATGAACTATGAATATTTTCTTGCAGTTCTATTAACATGAACGAAGGGCGATTTTTTTTATTACAGTAACTGCTGTAGAAAAAAAATTAAATTTTATATGATATATATTGTTCTTGCATTGAATGTCAATCCCAGGAGGTACGCACCTTGCCACGGGACTTCACAAAGTGATTGCTTTTATCTCCAGTCTAAGGCAAGTTCTTAAATTCAGTTCAAATTAAGTATACTCAGTAGGGTTGTATTTAAAATAATAATATCGACCTCATAATCTGAATCTTATCCCTGCATTATCTCATGGGTTTCTGGATTTGTTAGAGAACTTTGTTTATTCTGTAGCTATGCTGTTTAACTATTACAGAAAGAAGCCTGTATTGGAGGCTGGATTGCAGGATGTTTTGATGTGGTACAGGTATCTTGCAGGAACATGAATTGCTTCATAGAATCAAAGCATATGCAAAATGAACTGGGAAGCTCAGACTCCTCCAGCTTTTGTTCTCAGATCATCCTCTGTTTTGCACAAAGCTATTTTTTCCTCGTGACCTGTTCAACTCCTGAGAACTTAAAGTGGTCATTCTTTCCAAAAAGTCAAGCACAATATTATGGATTGTATTACATACAAAATTCAAGAAGTAACTGCAATCAAAGCCATTAACTGTGTGAAGGAAGCCTGTAATCTTCATTGGTTTAGAAGTCACAAACATTAACAGCTGCTCAATGTTTCTTTTAAAAAGAATAATTTAAAAATACATAGTTTTAATAGCTCTAAAAGGGAACTCTGTTTACTTTGCATGTGATGAGAGAGTGCAAAAGATCTCATAGATATCAAAAGGGCAAAGAAAACCCTCCAGCTTTTGCATTAGTAAACAGGCACAATGCCACACATTTGCTTAAATGGCTTCTCCCAAGGCAGAGGTGCAAAACTTCTGGAGTGGGAAAGGCCTTGAAGAAAAGGTCCCTGAGAATAAAGTCTGCTCCCTACAAAAACAGCCCTCCGACAAAGCACGCTCCCATTATGGAAAGCAGAGGAATTGTCTTGTACCTGAACGCCAAAGACATGGCAACAGCTGATGCAGGGAGAAGCTGTAGTCTTCACAGTGCACAGGGTACTTCTGGTTGAAGTTTTGATGCTCGAGTGAATGTGGGAGACTGCGTTTGCTAACCAAAGTTCCCAAATCACAGTACATTTTATCAAACAACTAAGATCATGAAATAAAAGAGACTGCATTTAAATTGGAAGTGTATGTTAGTGAACCCAAAAGATGATGGGTAATGACCCAACTCAGATTTCAGGGATAAGCTCTGTACTTGTGTAATCACATCTCCCTCTAGTGGCTGGGAACAAAATATTTGGACACTATCTGTTTCCAAAGAGAAAGACACTAAAAACTAATCCCAACTGGCCATACTGAGGTCCGTTAAGTATGCAGCTTTAGTTCATTACATAATGCCTTTTAGCATTTTTTGTGCCCAAATAATCCCCTCTATATTTCAGGAAATTCTGAACCATGGGTTGTGAAAGCTACCTTCAAACTTAAGATGAATGGATGAAGGTGGTATTTATAGAGACAAGGAAATGCATGTATTGTAAAAGGACATTTAACTGACAAGTTTAAATAAGTAAAAATAATTTATCTCCTTGTTTTTGGCCTGAATTCAGAAAACTGAACCTGATGACTGTGAGGTGCTCAGTGAATGGTAGGAGAGGGCAGGATGAAGTATCAAAATGCTGTTTTGACACAGACTTCAAAAGGAAGTTCTTTCTACTTTTTAATACACTCCTGAGGATTTCCTCTGAAAATGCTGCAAGCCATTTTAACTCTGACTTGCAAAATTATGATCATCTGCTCAGGATTTTACCAAGACTGCAGCAAGGCATTGAATTTTTCCTGTAAAAGTCTTCTGTGTAAATTCTGTCTTGACTATTTGATGAAACACAGTAATTTTTTTCTAAACCAAATAAGGCTTGAAATCTGTGCTATATTTTAAGAGCATTTTGACATGCAATGAGCTGGGTGGCCATCATTTGGTTGGACTACTGGTCTAAATTTGGTAAATGTGAAGAACGGGAGAAGAACAGTATTTCTATAATCGTGTTACATGAAAATGTAGAGCTTTCCAGTCAAATCAGCAGCAATGTAAATTAGCATAGATAATAAATCTGACTGAAGAGACTAACACTTCAGTATAAATTTTATATATTTGAGATTGGGTTACTTAGTACTATAACATTAGAAACTAGTAAAATTTCTGTAAACGTGAATAAAAGCCATATAGATAGGTCCCAGAAAGTGCATTAAATATAAGTCAATTGTATGACTACCTTTGTACCATGATAAGTATTCTTCTGTGATTTATTCCAGATACTCTGGAAAGTATTTTGGGATACAGTTTTCATACATGCTGTATAAATAATGCAGTTATGTTGTATGCTTTTAATACATCCTGTATGTAGGACGTGAAAGGGATAAACAGCAATAAACATTGTATTTAAACTTTCTATTCTGCTGTGTCAGCATTCATTTGGAAATAAGCTTACCTTAAAACCTTGCAAACTCGTAACTCTACACAGTCTTGTGTGTTCAAAACATGTATGAATGCAAAGGCGTTTCCTCTGGAGCCTTGATGTTCTTGTCAGTGTTTCCTTTGGCAGATGTGCTCTTGAGAACAGGAAGACACTCCCTTCCTGAAGACTAAAGACTCCTCTCAAAGCCAAGTAACAAAAGTAGATTAACTCTTTTTTAAAATAAAGAGCTATTGACTTGCGCAGGATAAACAACAACTGGGCAGTGCAGCTCTTGCAAGAAAACCCAGCAAGTTCAGATCCCACAGATAACATCCGAATCCATCAGGGATGTTGCTCTCCAGGCTTCGGCATGATGAGATCGGGATGACTGTGGCCCATCTGTGCTTACAGTTTACATCCACTAACCGATAGTAGAGATTTATCTTTAAGACCATCAAAATGAAACAATCTACATGTCAACTAAATAAGAAGAGGTCATGCAAACACAACAATCACAGTGTGACTGGTTTGCAATGCTCAGCTAAAGAATGTCAAGTTTTTTGAGTAATGCTTCCCTGTGTGCCTGTATTCAGTACACATTGCCAAAAGGACCTCATAAAACCTAGCAGAGATCAGCAATGCTCAGTGCTGGACCTACAACATAAGATTCTGGGAGTTAGATACTAATGCTTTTCAGAAGGCTTTAAATCCTTTTTTTTTTTGACATCTGAAGACTTCTAGACATGGACAGATGAGCAAATAGGTAAGAAGTAAGTTCTCTCCACAATGTTAAGTCTGTAATTCTGTACAGGAAATCCCTGCTCCACAGAATGGAGACATACTTGGTGAGAGTTCCGTTCCACTTACATTTAATTTCATTCCCATTCAGCACCTGGAGCTATTTGCATGTGTAAAACAAGAAGTGTGCTTAAGAGACCTGATGAGTTAAGGCCCTTCCAGCCCTATCTCAAGCTCTAGAACATGGAAGAAAGACAGGAAAACAAGGTGATAGGAGCCATCTACAGCTTAAGGTATGTAAAAATTTTTACAAGAACAAGGGACCTGGTGGATTAAAGAGAAAATACATAAAAGTGAACATCTATGAGGTGACAATATTCTGTAAAGTTGTGTGTGGGGTGTAGGCATACTACAGGAACCTGATGGTTGCTTCCCATATGTAAACCAGTATGTTGACAGGTACAAGCATATATAGGATTGCTTTTAAAGTGTTTGGGGCTTTTGTAGATAAATAAGGTTAAGGGAGGAGTTATTTTCTTTAAATTAAGGAAAACAAAATGAATTATTAAAAAAGTGTATCATGCTGATTAATAAAGCTTTAATGAAATAAATTTAAATAATTAAAATTATTCCTTTTAATTCCAAATATTCATACAATTTTTTCTGTTATTTTGAGGGTGGTTTATTTTGTACGTGTGGCTTGATTCCTCTCCTCTTGCACCTCAAGAAACACTAAAAATTCAGATACAAATGTCTGTTGCAATGTTCCCTGTAACTGGTGTAATCTTTTTAAAAAATCTATGCTAGAGTATGTTACTTAGTTCTTTGAATAGCCTTCATTTTAGCTATACTACGTGTGAAGATGAATACTCCCGGGTCACATCTGGCTTTGTGTTGGCTTTTTTCATGTGCTTTATTCTGTTTTGTTAGTATACCTGATTTTCTTCTTCATTAGTCATTTAATTTTCTTATAGAAATAATATGAAATTTCATATTAATTTGAGCCATGCTATTGCAGAATAAATTATATTTAACTCTAGATATCTAGTGACAGAAAACAGACTGACTGAAAACTGTATCTAATAATAGCTCTTGAGATTAAGTCCTAAGTGAGAGACATAGGAAAGCCTATTATGTACAAAACAACAAAACCTCGCATTTGGTTATGTAGTTAGCTCACATGAACGCTGACACAAAATAAATCCTCTAATCAAAAAGGACAAGAATGGTCTGAGAAAAATGATAAAGATATGACTGCACTGTAAATATTCTCTTTATTTTTTGGCCTGTTTTTCTGTGTTTGTGCAGTTTAGCACGTAAGTGGAAACCTGCTGCAAACACTGGCATTACTTCTCTGTACATGTAATAACAGCAGTGGAACCGAGATGAACCATCACCGTGTAAGTGCAGAGCCGTGGTCTAACGAGATCGCTCCTTCCAGACTCTCCCCTCCACGCGGGCAGCCGTGGTGCTCTGATTCCAGGCGCTGCCTTCCCACCTTCCCCAGCCTGTGCAGGAGAAAAGGCTAAAGAGCAAGACGAAGTGTTCCTGCTTGCAAGGTGCAGAAGTGTGACGCAGATGGCATGCCTTAAGCCCGCACTCCAGAGGCAGCAATCCAGAGAACCTGTGTCCTTTAACAGGGGCTGATCTGGTGAGAAAAACTCAAAGGATTTCCTCTTCCCTGAACTCTTTGGGAAAACTCCCCGAGGGATTTCCCACAGGAGAAGATCCAGGTTGTGCCTAGCAGACAGATCAAATGGTCTCTTTGACTAGTCCCTTAACGTGGCTTTTCTCTCGCCCTGATGCTGGTATTTTTTTCCATGGTAGCTGCCTGTGTGATTAATCTCCTTTCCCCTGGCCCTCAGCCTTTCCACTCACCCTCCAGCTGAGCAAACAGGGCGGTGGGCACCCTTCCACCGCGCTTCCTCCCTCCCGTCCCGCTGGGGCAGGCCCTGCCTCCATCCTGCTCATAGAACAACTGCTCTAACAACGGCTGAGAAATGTGCCTCTTTGCTATAACTTGGATCAAAAACCCTCCACGGGGATCGCCTTCAAAAGTGACATCTGCCACCTGGATTCACCCCTGCAGCTCCAGGCCTTGCTGCTCCTCGGTGAGCAGAGGTGCTGAAGCTCCTGGGGTGTGCCAGTGAGGAAGGTGCGGGGTGCCCACATCACACCACGGCCTGGTTTCTGTACCCGCTCTCTGTCGGACACAAACCTGCTCCACAATAAACGCCGTGGCGAGACAACCAACAGATCCGGGACAAGGACACCCCGAGTCCCAAGCTGGGGCGATGTTCTGCTGAAAGGTGCTCAAGCACAGGAAGGGGCACGGCTTTCGTCAACGACAATGCGAAATAATGAACCTAAGGAACGTTTTTCAGCTTTTGCAGCTTTTGGAGCGTGCGAGCGGGGAGCGGGGGAGCCGCGCTGTGCCCCTGCTCCACACGGCTCCTCGCACCAGGCGGCTCTGCAGCGTGCCCCTGGGACCCCCAGTCAGGTTCCAGCATACGCAGTTTGTGACACGAGGGCTGACGCTGAAGGTCGCTCCGCTGTCCCCAGCGCTACACGCCCCCTCCCCCAATTCCTTCCA
>NW_010146378.1:0-15876 GCF_000699245.1 Pterocles gutturalis
AAAGGAAAGGGGAAGGAAAGGGGAAGGAAGGAAGGAAGGACAGACCTAGTGGTTCATCATTATGGGTACTTTATTTTCAGTCAGCATAAACCACATGGAGAACAGATCTCCACTCTCCAGTTTCACAAGGGTTTCCTGCCCAAGCCAAATCCCAGCTGCTGCAAGTGACCCAAGTGACATGGGGAAGTGAGCAGTTTGCTCCCCGAGTGGGTGGTGAAAAAAAAAAGAGCTGGTCGGTGGGCCAGGGGCTGGCTGGCCTGGAGGGGGGGCCAGCAGGGCAGGATGCTGGGAGCCCATAGGGATGGGGAACAGCTTTGGTCCCTGCTCTGGGGGGATGCAGAGCCATGTCCCCCTTTGTGCCAGCCGGCTCTGGCTGAGATGTGTTTGCTCCAGAATGCTCCTCCCGCACATGGGAGCCTCCCAACCCTCTTCAGTGGTGTCAAGAAAGAAAGAGGGAAAATTGTTCCCCCCCCAGATCAAAATTTAGGTTTCAGAGGGCTCGTTCTGCATGTATTTGTTGAAGGTGTAAAGAAATCATAGGGCTGGGGAGATTTCCCCCATTTACTTATAGTACTGGGACCAGTAGGAAGAAAAGGCAACAGGCAGGAAAGGAAATGGCTGGGGCTCCTGGAAACCCACCCTGCTGCGGCCTGTCTCTGCTGTCTCAGCGGCAGCAGTGGCCTGGGAATGGGGATTTACGATGGAGAGCACATTCAGGCGAAGCATTCTGCATGTGTCATTGTTCAGGAGCTGCCTGAGCCTCAGCCACTGAGTCATCAGGAGATGACTAAAGCCAGCCCGGCTCTAGAGGCAAGGGAACCGAGGGGGTGCGAGGGCAATTCTCCCTCAGCGGTCATGCCAGCGCTGCCTGGAGAGCTCAGGGAGGCTCGGGAGCCCTTTGGGATGGGTTCCTGTTCAGTGCACGGGTTGGTGACAGCAGTGAGGAGGGGCAGAGGGACAGTGGCTTGCGAACCGAAAGGCAGGAGGAACACCGACAGCCAAGACAGCCTGGCTTTGACAAATCGGAAAGCTGGGAAGTTTGTTCTGCTTTGATGTCCACCCCCACCCGTGCCACTCACCCAGACCAGCTGTCCCCAGGACCTCCTTCCTGTGCCACCAAAACGCTGGGCTGCACTGGGGGAAGTGGGAATCGCAGCAGAGGCGATGGGAATCAGAGAGGGGAGCGGAACAGCCCTGCTTCGGTGCTCAGCCAGGGCTCAGGACAAAGCTGGGCTCCAGGATGATCTTTCTGGGTCAGTGGCTCTGGTATCTGCACTCCAGGTTTTGTTTGCATCTTCCCATGCTGGCAAAGGAGTGCAGGACCCTGACCCACCGGGTGCTGGGACCCGCATGCAGGGACACAGCTCACCTCCCCGGCTCCTGGAGCCCAGCAGCGGTGGGAAGGGAAGCTGACGGGGTATTAAATGACTCTCAGGTCAGGTTTGTTTAGAACTTTTTGGTTTGAAGGAATGTATTATTTTTTTTTGAGAGAAAGGGTTGAATTTCATCTCAAATCCCATTAATAAAAGTCCCCTTGGTTCTTATGTTGAGCTGATTTGATTTGCAGGATGTACACAGAGGACTGGCCAGAGTGACACGCACAAAAAAACTCCCCATCACCTGAGCTCCTGAGGGCAGGGAGCCTGGCAGGGATGTGCTGTCTGCTCCGTCCACGTATCACGATGCTGCCAGACGAGTCCAGACCCCATGACTGGAGGACACATTGCTTTTCCATGTGGGTATCTCTGCTTTGCAAAAAAGAAATGAGAAGGATTCTGCCCTCCTGATGTGGGACCCTGCAGCCAGGGTGAAGTGAGCAGCGGCTGCTCCCCTCACGGTCTGGCAGAAAGGAGATCTGCAAAGTTCGCTTGGCTTTTGCATCAATCCATCCATGGAGCTGCAGGTGTCAAAGTGGGTTAGCAGAAGAGAATCTCAAGAAAATAAGCAGATGGGTGATGAGCAGCCAGCAAAATAAAACCACTGGAGTGCTGTGACTTGCGTTGCTGGAGCAGCTGATAAGCTCACAGCGTTGCCAATGCTGGAGGACGAATCCTGCTGCCCCGTCGTGAACAGGAGAGGGCTCAGCCCCCAGAAAGCAGCTTTCCTGAGAATTTCCCCTCCATGAGGTAGGAATGTGTCCCCACACCCTGTCACAGCAGCAGGACAGTGTGCCTTGGCAGGGACATAACAGCAGTGGAGAGCCCACTGGCTCCTGGTTTAAGATGGAAGGGACTTCAGAAGAGTTTTTTGAGGGTTTAAAGGGAAAAAGAAAAGAGAGAAAGAAGAAAGGAGGTGGATGTAAGAACGTGGGTGTTTCTATAGCAGCAGCGACACCCGTGATCAATGGGGGAGCAGGTGGGACCGCGTCCACGTCACTCATCACAGCGTGGTGACAGTGCTGTCAGCAGACAGATAAGCACCGCTTCCTCTGCAACTGATGTCCCACCACGCGCATCTGTGCTGGATCCCTTCCCCACGAGGCTGCCAGCGACGGGGGGAGGAAGAAAGTGTCTGCCCAGGGAACCTGCAGAGAGAGGGAGGGGGCAGAGCCGGGGGGGCTCCGAGGAGCCCAAATGCACCATGGTTCCGCTGACACGTCCCATCCAAAGGACCCTTCTGGTTCTCCCAGAGAGCTGAGTCCCACGAGATGCTGGGGGGGCACGAAGGCCATGGGGAGGGGGAGGTGGGGGTCTGTGTTCCCCACGAGAGCTAACCCTGCAGTGCAAGAAGAGCTCCTGGAGGCTGCGGGGGACAGAGTAGCGAGCACAAACCACAGAGCAGCGAGCGCAAACCTTCCCGCTCCCACCACTCGCCGCAGAGTGTCCCGAGGACAGGAACTTCAAGAGCTGGTAGAGAGTCAAGAGAGCAGCTGAGAAAACACATTAATGCACCATAAAGAATGTCTCTGCTTCCCAATGATCTTTTTTATTACTATTATTTATTCATTTATACTCTGCTGCCTTGCTTCTTTCTCTTTGCTTTTTTTCTATTTTTTTTCTTTTTCTTTTTTTTTTTCTTTTTTTTTTTTTTCTTTTTCCTTCTACCAGGCCTTTCAATGCCTCATACCACCCTCTCCACCCTTGGAGACTGCATTTAAATACCGTCTGATCTTTAGGCAGAAGGCGAGGAGCTGCTGGGAAGGCGGGCACGGGGGAGACCATCAGCATGCCCGACACACTCCGTGGCTCGGCGAGCAGCGCAGCGGCACGGCCAGCACACCGGATCCGGCCACAGCTCCTCCCTCGTCCAAATATTTAGATTCTAAAAAGGCTGGGATAGAAACACTAAGAAAAATAAATATTTTACAAACACGGTAACCGAAAACCTAAACAGGAACCCGCCGCTTCTCTCTGCCCAGGGCATGCTACTGGATCCGCGCGAGCTGTGCATATATTTCCCAGCTGTGGCACTGACACTTTATTTCCTTACAAAGGAATGCTATGCGGCTGCAGTGTAGCATCGGGCAACTTTTATATAGTTTGGAGAATGAAACAAACTTATCTGGGGATGCTGGACAGTGCATGAGCATGAGGGGCTTTATTGGTTTCCCAGCCCTAGGGACAGGATGGGACTGACCCCCAGGATACTCCTCTGGCCCCCTCACAGGCTCCCACCCATGCACTGAGCACGGGGGCTCACGTCCACCGTGTGCCACCTGCTCCCGCACTCTGTCCTCGGGGGAGAGGGATGTCTGCGCTGGGGGGCTTTGTCTTGGTACTGGAGCTTTTTGGTTGTTGTTATTTTTAATCCGCATATTGTTCTGGGTTTGCGTCAGAGACAGCAGGTTGGAGGAACGTGCCTGGCTCTTTGAGCTAAACGTGGCAAGTTGGGAATGTCCCTCCAGCCCCTGAGGCAGAGCGTGCTGCCTCCAGCGTGGCTCCACCGCCCTGCAGCAGTGTCCCGCTGGGTCTGGCAGGGTGGGGGACAAGCCACCAGCTTTCATCCTATCGCTTCCAGCAGTTCTTGTTCACCCACCACTGTGAGCCCCCAAAACCAAGGCCTTGGCACGAGACCCCGAGGAAGGGCAGAGTTGTGGGGAAGGGGCTCACAGTGCCAGACCGAGCAGAGGACGCGGTCCTGCACTGCTGCGCTGTGCCAGGATCCTGCTGCCCCGTGGAACAGGAGCTCAGCCTACCCCTGGAGTGAGGGACCCCGCAGCATCCCACCCTCCTGTCCAGGGAGCTGCTGCGGAGCTGGGAAAAGGCACAACCCCTCTAGGAGCCCAGAGGTCTCAGTCCAGGGAGCCTGGAGCATCCCCTATGCATCAGTCTCAGCAAGGTAACACCCAGCACCCCCCAACCCCAGAAATGGCGCGGGTGGGAACGCTTTGCTCTGCTCCCACTTGCCAGGGAAATAAAAGGAGAAAGAACTTTAAGGGAAATAAACGTGAATGAGGAACAGGGGGAGCAACATACTCCTGGCACAGCCCCTGGGAAAGGCACGAGGTTGGGACTCAGATGCGGCAACCTTCTCATCCCTGGAGCCCTGCTCACCCTCCTCCTTCTCCCTGCCCTGCTCCTTACCTTCCTGTCTGCTCCAGCAGCCCCGCGGCGAGCTGTGCCCCGCTCCGCTTGGGAACGGAGGGGCTGCTCCTGCCCCCTCCCACCTGCAGAGAGAGACCCCTTCTTATCTGCCCTGCTCGGCATCCACAGTAACCTTTCTGAGTAGCGTTCGCATGCCTCAAGGAATTAAAAAAACCCACACCAGGGTCTCACTGAAAGCAACCAACTGTTCTTCTTGCATGTAAATGTTGCTGCTCTTTTGATTTTAAATGGCTTTAATGCCAAGTTCATCTGCTAATTCCCCTCCTGCCCCTCGTGTATTGTATATTAGGGGAAATGTTGTTCTGTATCATGAGCAGTTTATTTTATCGAGTTTAAGAGAAAATCCCATACTGAGATGCTGCAGATAAATATTCATTGTCACATCTGTTTTGGTTTAAGATTGTTGCCTAAAATGTTAAAAATACAAACATATTTGGTGGGGGAGAGATTGGGGCGGGAGGGTTGCTGTGGGCTGCTGAAGCCTGGGCCTTTAGTGCAGCTCGTCAAACGCTTTATCGCCAGCAAGGAGAGGAATCACAATGAGGGCAAGCCTCACTCAGGGGAAAGAAAAAGGGAACCGCAGCCCCGATGAGACCCAGACAACCCCAAAGCTGGGTCCCTGCTCACAAGTGGAGCGGTCCTCAGTGGGGGCAGCCCCCAGCACGGCTCTGGCATTGCTGGCAATGCAGCGGGTTTCCCATTTTCACCTGCTCAGAGCATCCTTGAGGAGTTCTTACAGTGTCTTACTGCCCAACGATGAAACCCAGACAAACCACGGCAGGAGTGGGAGGTTTTCCTGGAGCAGGGCTGAGGGATGCTGTGCAGGGGCTGGCTGCTGCGGCATGCGGGGGTGACCTGTGGGGACCCGGTGGCACCGTGGGGACCCAGCTGGTGGATGTGGCAGGTGTCTGGACCATGTGCACTGCTTTCCAGCCCAGCTCTGCCTGGCAGTGGCAGGGTGGCCTCGCATGGGAGCTGATGGATGTCCCCATGGTGATGAGTCTCCAGTGACTCACACCAGTTAACTGCACTGGTGGCAGTTCTCAGCAGGGTAACCCAGTAAGAGCTGAACTGGGTCCTGCTGCCTCCAGGAAGGGTTTGTCCAGGCCAGACTTGAGACACACAGTGATGGGCAGCATCAGGGAGACTCAGCTTGGCACAGTCTGTGCTGTCCCTGCTCCGGAGGTAAACAGAGCCCTCCCCTCCCTGGGTCCGCCAGTCCATTACTCCTGCTCAGCACTAAAATTGTATTTTACATTTAAATAAAATAAACTCACCTGAGTTTTTTTTCTTTTAAAGCTTTTGCAGCTCCACCGAATGCAGCCAGTGAATATGGGAAGGCATAATAATAAGGATAACGCTTTCCACTTACTGAGCACTTTATATTCTCTGAGCACTGTTCAAACATTAACTAATTAAACAGAGCAAAGAAGCAGCCCTGTGCTCTGTCCTAGTGCTGGGAAATGGAAACAAGGAAACTCTGAACCAATATGTCAATAACATCAAAGTCCTATTGTCCTGGCCTTGGCTTTGGTGCAAAGGAATCCGAAATTGTCTCAGAGTTTCCAGCATGGCTTCAGGCTCTTCACACTTGGGAAACAAGTGTGAAAAAAATGTTTCGGAGTCAGAAGACAAACCCCGATCAAAGTTGGCAGAAGTGGCCGAGGAGACCCCTGGACTGCAGCCTCCCCCTTTGATGCCGCCTCATGTGGGAGCCATCCCGGCGGCTCTCGCACACAAACCCCGCAGCCCTTTCCGAGGGCTGGCATCTTCCTCGGGGCCCTCTCATGTGCATCGGGGGGATGTTTCCTATTAAGGATTCACACTCTGGTTGAGTTGCATTCCTAATTGTGGAGACTTTAACGGCCCTAATAGGAAACACACCCGTAGCGGAGTCCCTGTGAGTCATTCTCCCATCGGAGCGGTCCTTGGGCCGGCTGCCACATGGCAGCGACCCACTCCGTGTGCTGCCCCAGGGGACACAGGACCGGGGTCCTTGGGGACCCCATCTCCCAGCCACTCTCTGTGCCACTGCTGTGAATCCCATGACCCCACGGCAGCTGGCCGTGCCTTGATGGGACGATGCCTTCAAGAATCCCCTTTGTGTTGGCCATCCTGTTCCCATGGGAGCATCCGCAGCTCTGGGATCGGAGCCTGGCACCCAGTCACATGGAGGAATGGCCACGGACATGTTCTCCAGACCTTCCCTTTGGGTTGTCTGCCACGGACAGCATGTAGCTGCTCTCTGCAGGTCTGGAGCTAAGAAATGTGGCCGGGGGGGTTCTAGCCCATGCCCAGAAATGGGGGTGCCTCGGTCCCCCCTCCTGCAGCAGCTCAGGGGTCCAGGCTCTCGCCCCGAGGGGCAGCTGCCCTCTTGTTGAGCAAACCGAGGTGACCTTCGGGTGATGCCTGTTAGTGCCAGCGCTTGGGTGTCCTGTTCATCATCACGACAACCCACAGGACTCCAGGAAAAGGTCACCTGAGCTGTACCAGCTTTTCCCTTTCACATTTATGTTCATGCCAAATTAAGTCTTCGTCATAAAGCCAAATGCCCCCATTGCAATTATCTGATGCTTTCTGGACCAGACGAGTTTCAGCTGCTTCCCCGTCCTCCTTCCCATCACTCCATTATTGAGAGGCACCAGAGAGAAAGCATCAGCCTCTGCATTTTAGGACAAATTCCTTAATTCCGGGGATGTTTTGGCTGAATCTCAGCACATTTTTCTGTGTCTGCTTGACAGCAATACCTGGTGATGTCAGACGAGCCCCTAGGGCCCTCAGCTCTCATTACCAGCCTGTCTAATTACGGAGAGATGCTGCTGCTGACTGCTTTTGGGGAGCGACAGCAGTGATGCAACAAATGCCAATCTCCATCACACCCAGAGAGCACTGAGGTCTGGGCTTTTAGGGTCTGGATCTGCAGAGCCGCGGTGGGTGGCAGCCCTGACCTGCGCTCAAAGCCCCGTTACAGGCAGGGAGATGCCAGGTTTGGCATCGGGGGGTCCTGCAGGCAGGAGGAACCCTGCTGAGCCCCCAAAGGGTGCAGGGCTGGGGGGAGTCTGGAGCCTTATCTTATCTGAGCAGAATCCAGTTGCTAAAAATTAGGCAAAATTCTAATTAAGGCAAAATGAGCCATCTTGCATCCCTCCCACCCCGGCTGGAAGTTTGGGTTGGGACAACAAGGTCCTTAAGGTTCCCATTGGGGTCGCTCCCAGCCCCGTGCCCCTGCTGCCCCCCGCTATCTGCTGGCACTTTTGCTGGGGCTCTCGGTGGCCCCTCGCTTGGGTGCAGCCTTTCCCAGGGCACCTTCTCCCAGACAGGGGATGTTGGGCTTGGGGTTGCGGCATGGGGGAAGAGGGGACTCTTGTTTTTATTCTTCTACAGTGGGAATGTTTTTCCTCCTGTTATTCATCAAATTCTGCTGGAATTTAATACTCACCAGCCCTAAATAGCCTATTGCACTAACAGTGATTGATGGGTTCCAACGAGTTCATAAATGTTGCCCCTCCTCGGCCCTGCACTTTCTCTCCCTTCTCTCCTATCACTCCATCTCTCCTCTCCTCCCTTCCTCTCTCCCCCTCTCTTGAGCTCCAGAAGAGCTGATCATGCTGCTGTTATGTGGATTGATTTGTTTTCTGTTTCTGCTGTGTTTGGGGATGGGAAGACATCAGGGATTTTTGAAAGAGCAGTGAAATGCCATGGCCAATGAAGCCTGACTTGAAATTCCTCAGGTTATTATCTCTCAGATTAGGGAAATCTTGGTGAATTTCTGCAGAGAAAGACTTCAGGAGAAGAAAATGGCAAAGCTCAGCAGCAACTGCCCAGTTCTCCCAGTACAGAGATGCCCATCCGCACTGGACATTGCTGCCCACGGGAGGAGGAGGTGTTTCTGCCCACTCGGAGCAGCGTGTGCCAGCAGACCTCCTGGTCCGTGGCTTAGGGAGACACACATAGGATTCACATCCCCGGGGGAATGATGTGAGCTTCACCCGAGTGGCCACGGACCCGCCTGGGACAAGGCACCAGGAGCACCATGGTTAGTGGCAGCAATTGCTCAGCTCTCCCCTGGATGAGCGACTTCTCTTTTCAAGGCACAAATGCCACAATAAATGATTCCTCCTGCCTTTCCCTTCCCCTTTGCTGGCTTTCCTGAGCAAAGCTTGCTTCTACCTGGTGGGGGCTGCCCTTCCCTGGGTAAGCCTGGCCAGCTCCTCGCTGTCCTGTTCAAATTAAGCTACCTGAGATAAAATCAGGGGAGCTCTTAGAGGGAAACAACTTAAAGAGATGTAAAACGGTAACTTGATTTACTCATTTGTTACTGAACGTTTGATTCCTCCCTGAACCGCCACCCAACCAGCTGGGTTATGTGTCAAAGGGAAAAAAAAAAATCCAGTACAGGCAGATCCCTTATCAGATTCCCTGCATTAAAAGGATTTGGGGAATGCTAATGCAGACACAGGGAGTGGGAGTCGGGGCTGGCAGGCTACGGGTGGCGGAGCACAATGCAGCACCTTGGCTGCCCTGTTCCTGTAATTCCCCGGGGATGTGGTGGCAGGGCTGGGGGGGCTCTTCCCGCAAGGCAAGTACTGAACGAGGGTCACCGCACACCCAAGGTGGGCTCCCAGACTACGCCCAACCTCCATAAAGAGCGTTTCTTGTCCAGATTTGCTGGGAAGAGTAAGTTCTGTTCTGGTGTGTGGGTCAGGACAGCTGTCTGTCCCTTTGTAGCACGGATTCAGGGAAAATCGCTCTGAGGCTGATCGGCATCTGTGGGTTCCCACGCACAAGGACAGGAATGTGGTCCCACAGTTGGTTGCAGAGACCCAGCACAGGGGAGGTGTCTCCAAACAGCCCTGATCCCGGGCAGATGGAGCCAGGACAGACCCTGCACAGCTGGCATGGGCGATAGGGGTTCAAGTTCCTGCAGTGAAAACACCCCCGGGATGAGGACCCGAGCCACACTAATGACCAGGAGAATTGTTTTTGCAAATTAACAAATGCAATTTGTTTCCCAAACAAATGGGATTGTAAAAGGGCAAGGTTAGGACAGCAGGAAACACGCTTCACTCACTCATTTTGACAGCGGCAGTTTTGTTTCAATTACCGATGTGCATCCTCCGCGATGTCCTCGCGAGCACGCTCTGGTCACCCTTGCCAAAACGATGAGGTCTGGGTAATAGGAGACGTTCAGCGTGGTGGCTCTGCTGTCCAACCTGCACTGAGATGCTGAGAGAGCCGGTTTTGTGTGTCCGGATGATGGAGGGCAGATTAGCAAGGCCCTGCTGTACTGTTCCGCGAATATATTTAGCTCCTCAATGTGATATAGATTAGGAGCAGCGGGAAGCCTGGCAGCCACACTGCAGAGGGCTGGGAGGGAACGCTGGCGTTTCGCTGAGTTGACATTCACTTTGCACGCACCTGTCTGCCGGTGCCTCGACCCCGACACCAGCCCCGTCTTGGGGCTGCGTCCCTTGTCCCCAGGGCTGCTTTACACCTCCTGCCTGTGGGCAGGATCCTGCCCATCCCAGATGCCATTGTGGCTGCTGCAAAGCAGCTTCTGCATGAATCGGACTCAAGCTGTGATGGTTTGAGGGTCTTCAGGGCTCTTTAGGGCAACAAGATCATTTTCAGGGTTCTTTATTGTCCTTTTCTGTGCTATGCATTCCCTTCCCTCCAGCCAGTCCCTGTCCTTGGGGTGGGACAGCCTCAGACAGGAGCTACCCCTGGAGTTTAATTCACATTTCAGGGCACATTGCCCTCTTGCTGCCCCCATGTTCAGCTCTGCTCCCCTCCCGGGATGCTCAAAGCAATGGCTTTCCCTCCAGGATAGCTCCCCTGCCCACCATGCCTGAGGGCATCAGACCCGGTTATCCCTACACATGAATGTGCAGCCCGTTTATATGGCAATAAAATGGGGGGATGTGCTGTGCTCCCGAATCTTTGGGGAGATGCTCAGGGGTGCAGCCAGCAGTGCCAGTGTCAATCAGATTTGTGGTTTTCCTGTATTGACATCCTGGGAGACAAAAAAAAAAAAAATCAGATTTTTTCCACAGATTTGCAACTGAGCTTTTCCAAGAAGTCCTCTCTGCAGGGACCACAGGACCAGGGAGCCCCAGAGCATCCCCCCCTGCCCCACCAGAGCCATTCCCAGCACCGTGCCCTTCCAGGATAATCCCTGATTACTTAGGCTGGAAATTCCTGAGAGCTGGAGAACTCATCTGATTATTTGCAGGCACATGGCCATCCCAGGGACTATATGATTTTAATAACCACCCCAGTGCTGAGGCATGTGGCTTTAACAGCCCTCGGCAGCCCATCTTTTCACAGGGGTAACAGGAAACTTTGGAGACGTTGACAAAAAACAAGCTTGCACTCAGCAAAATGAGAAAACAAAACAAAAAGTCTCTCCTCCTAAAACCTGTTTCAAGTCAACCAAAATGTTTTGTTCAATTGTAAAACAAACAGTCCATTTGCTTGCAAAAGCTTTTCCTTTTTTTAAGCTTCCTAAGTGGGTTTGAATTAAACATAGGTAAATTTTGTCTGAAAACATCATTTCAGAGCTAATAAAAAAAAATTCAGAAAGCTTCCCTGGAAAACCATCACAACAAAATGTTTCAACCTCACTGATTGTATCTGATTTTTTTTTTTCCTTTTTTTGGGGGGTACATTTTCCGTGCCATTCAGCGAATTGTCCTGGTTGACCTGCAAGTGCACTTTTTGGCAAAGTACTTGTCAGAAAAGTTTTATTTATCTTTATTCAATGGCTGCTAATGAGGACCATGCCACTGATGAAGCCACCTTCGCCTGGCTCCTTCTGAGCCCACTGATGCTCGATGCCATGCCGAGTGCACAGAAAAGCCAAAATTTCTGGTTTCCATAAAGGAATATGGAGAATATTATCCAGTGAGATTTGAAACTTAGGTGGGAAAGTTGCCAGCGCGCAACGTTTTCAAAGAAACTCCTGTATCTCATATTGCTGAAAACTGGGAAGTCCCCTGGGTTTCGGGAAGGGGAGCCGGGAGGGGTGGGGGGGTCCCTGCAATGGCCATGGGGAGAGGGGCAAAGCAGGGGGAAACGTTCTGAAGGGTTTCTTTTATATTAGAATAAGTCATAATTAATGCTATCGAGTGGCAGAAAGGCAGCTTCGGGTAACGTGAGAACAGCCTTATCTCTCCCCGTGTCCTGTCTGCAGCTTGGGGATAAGCAGGATAAAGCAAAAAAAGTGTGAGGAGCGGGTGGTGTGGGAGGATTCGGGTGCTGCCTGCGCCCCCCCATCCCACTGCTGGGGAGCTCATTCCGGCCCCACTCCGCTCGGGGTGAGCCAGCCCTGGGATGGGGGGAAATCAACCCCATGGATCCATTTCCAGCAGAATTGGCTTCTCGATGGGGCTGGGTGCGGCCACAGAGCCGGCAGCGGTGGGCTGGTGAGGCAATTTGTCAAATAGAAGCTGATTAGAGGTTTCCCTGCCTGGGTCCCGCCAACTATATGTCGTTGTTTATTTATACGTTTTGGCCAAGCTCACTTGCTTTTTCTCTCCTCCAGCAGGCGGATCACACGCCCTGCGATGCCACTTTAATCGGTGGCTTTGCTGCATCCTCTGTGACACAGGGCTGTGGCATGGGCTGGCCTGAGTCACCCGGGGCCGCGCATCCCTGGGCACATTAATGCTATCGAGTGGCAGAAAGGCAGCTTCGGGGAACGGGAGAACAGCCTTATCTCTCCCCGTGTCCTGTCTGCAGCTTGGGGATAAGCAGGATAAAGCAAAAAAAGTGTGAGGAGCGGGTGGTGTGGGAGGATTCGGGTGCTGCCTGCGCCCCCCCATCCCACTGCTGGGGAGCTCATTCCGGCCCCACTCCGCTCGGGGTGAGCCAGCCCTGGGATGGGGGGAAATCAACCCCGTGGATCCATTTCCAGCAGAATTGGCTTCTCGATGGGGCTGGGTGCGGCCACAGAGCCGGCAGCTGTGGGCTGGTGACGGTGTCCGTGAGCTCATAGCACTGGTGAGGCAATTTGTCAAATAGAAGCTGATTAGAGGTTTCCCTGCCTGGGTCCCGCCAACTATATGTCGTTGTTTATTTATACGTTTTGGCCAAGCTCACTTGCTTTTTCTCTCCTCCAGCAGGCGGATCACATGCCCTGCGATGCCACTTTAATCGGTGGCTTTGCTGCATCCTCTGTGACACAGGGCTGTGGCATGGGCTGGCCTGAGTCACCCGGGGCAGCGCATCCCTGGGCACCGGGGAAGGCTGGGTGGGAGGGAATGGGTACTGCAACACTCTGGTTTGGGGGAAAATCCTCTGCGTCTAGCAAAAAAAAAAAAAAAAAAAAAAAAAAAGTACTCAAAACCAGTGGATCGAAAAATATTCATCAGAATGCCTCTGCGGTGAAAAAGCCTCTGTGATCTCAATTACCTTCTTCTGTAAGGATCCTCGCATAGCTGAAATTGTTTAGTTTCTGAACAGCAGTGATAAAAAAACACTTTAGGTTTTATTTCCCTACTTCGGCTTCCCTCGGGAAAAAAAGCCGGAGCAAGAGATTCCACGCATGCACACACGCGCATTCACACGCACACAAGAGCCATAACAAAACCCCAACAGACCAAAGCCCCAAAACTTGTTCGCTTTTTTTTTTTTTTTTTTTAACTGAAAAAATGTGAACTTCTCCGAGAGAAGAAAATGCAACTTGCTTGTTTTGTCTTTGTGGCCTGCCCTGTTTTGGGGGAATTAATTTTCCAGTTTGCAGCCATCCTTAGTCTTAAAGTTCTCCTATTAAGGATAATACTAAAAGCCGCCCTAAGCCATTGCCCCTTGGAGGAAATATTAAGCAGGATGGGAGTGCGGCAGGTCTGTTCGCTGTTGGTCCTGGCAGGAACAGCCTGGCTGGGGCTCACCAGCCGTCCTCTCCCCCCGGCACCTTGTGAGGCTGCCCTGGTGCTGTGGGGGGTGATGGATGGGTCCCCAGCCTGGCCCCATGCTTTCAGCCCCCTGCTCATCTCTCTCCAGTGCAAAGCAGGTTGTCAAAAGAAAAAAAGAATGCTTAAAGACTGAAGCAAAATAAATATAGGTATAATGCGTGATGAATGGTCCCTCATGTCAAATTCATCTTCAGGAGAGACATAAGCTCACAAGCCCGTCGGCATGTCAGGAGCTCAGCCAGCCTCTCCTCAGCCGCGGAGGGAAATGCCAGGGCAGGGACGTGCCACCATGTGTCACCTTGGGTGAGAGATGTTTCCTCTGCAGAGCAAGGACCCTTGCTGCAGTAGAAAATCATCTTTGGGTGACAAAAGGCAGGGCTGGGCTCTGCAGAGAGCTTGCTGTTCTCCCACCTGCCCTCCCGCTGCCCCAGTCCCGTAGCAGCAGCAGCTCTGCCCTACCTCCGCAGACAAATGTCACAGTGTCCCCGCAGACCGCCGCAGCCAAGGGGCAGGAGCAGGACGGTCACTGGGATGGTTTTCTCCAACCAGAAGTCCAGCGCCTGGGGAACCCCCGTGGCTCCTGCCCAGGCATCACCCACTGGGGCACCAGGGATGCGATTTCAGAGCAGGGACTGCATGGCTGCCGTGCCGCCCGCTCAGCCTTATGAACTCCCAGTATGGGGAAAACCTGGTCCTCCCCTCTGACCCCACCACCAAAGAAACATCCCCTGAGCAGGGCTCAGTGCCATGTCTCCAGCACCCAGCACCTTGCATGGGCCCATGCACAAAGGTGTACATCCCAGGTGGGGTCTGGGAGCTTTGCAGCTGCCAGCCCGGCCCCTTGCAGACCCCTCCTCTGCACCCACAGAGTCACACCAGTTGCTCTCACTCTTATTCTGTCCGTGATACCCATAAGAAATGAGCTGGCAATGTAAACCATGGTTAAACACTCCGGCGTAACCACCATTCCCGAGTCCCAGAATCTCTCTCTGCTGTGCACCTCTCCTTTCAGAGCCCAGGGTCCCCTGAGGCCAGAACTGACTTTATTTTCCTGTCTCAGGCGGCAACAAACAGACTGTGGATGCGGGACGAATAACAAATGGCATGTAGATAAGCCAGCCGTCTGCGGGAGTCACAGCATGAGGCACCGGGGAGAGGGGAAGGCGGCGGCGGAGGGAGGATGTAGAAGTTAGCAATGTCCAAACGGGATTAACTTGACAAATCTCCTCGGGGGCTGCGACCCAGGCAGCACAGCCTGCAGCGGCGGCGGACCCGGCACGGAGCCCTCGCTGCTGCCTTCCCCGGGAACCAGCCCTGCCTGGGTTCCATCAGGGCTCAGGTCACACACCACAAAAAACCAAGTTGATTGAGAAGAGTTTGGTTATGGAGAACGAGGGAGAGAGGCCAGGTAGAGGGAGAGCAGAGAGCCCAGGGAGTGTTGCATGGGGAGGGCTGGAGAGGAGGAGGAGGAGGAGGAAGAGGATGACTGTCTGGGTGGTTTGGCAGACGTTGTCACCTGTGGGGACTGTCTGCAGATGAGATCTCAGTGTGACTGCTGCCCTCCTCGCTGGGAAACCTCTGCTTTGGGTGGGCAAGCGGGTCGTTTCACGGCTTTTTTGGTTGGTGCCTCTGAGCTGGGTGCTGGGACGACCAGCCGTGAAAGCAGGAGGGAAAGATCAGTTTTCTAGTGGGGAACACACCATGGGGACAGTCTGAGGATGGCAACCCCTGCGTGCTGGGGTGGTGGAGGCAGATAAGCAAGGGAGAGGTGTCACGGCATTGACCTTCCACTGGCCTAAAGGGTGTCAGCAGGCAGGAGGGAGGGGAATGATTTAGAAAGGTAGAGGAATGTGTGATGAGGAAGATGGGATTGGGGAAAGGATAACAGGTGATAAATTTCAGGGAAATAATCCAACAGAGAGAGGCAGAGGAACGAGAAACTCATCTGCGGGAAGAGATGAGACTATCTTCTTATGGCACCGAGAGATAATTCTCCATTGAGAAGAGTGTGCGGTGAAGGCGCAGCCCTTCAGCGGTCACGGGGGCGATGGCACGGGGGAGGCTATGGCACGGGCCCAGCTCAGTGCCGCCAGCTGTGAAACGCCAAATTCATCCTTGGATGAAACCTAATTCTGGTTCTCCTTGCTGAGGCTGAGCAGGCGATGGGACCAGCCCAGTCCTTGGGAGGCCGTTGGTCATTTTTCATCCGTCCCAGTAACAAATAACTCTTGGAGCGGTTTCTCGTGCCGCTGGGATCAGACGCTGACCATGTGCTTTGGCAGCCAGCGTCAGCTGCGGCGGGTCACAGGGGACAGGGTTGGGTTGGGCAGTTTTTTGCTTTTTGAGCTTTGTGGGGGCATCTTCACAAGAATCCCAGCTGGCCTGCTCCCTGAGAGCTGTGCAGGGATGCGCAGGAA
>NW_010146378.1:15888-21658 GCF_000699245.1 Pterocles gutturalis
GCAGCTCCAGGGGGGTTTCAATGGGATTAAAATGAGCTGGGGAAAGCTTAGAGCCTCCGAGCCTGATGCTTCCCATGATTGCTCCAGCGTAAACGGGAGTAACTCCAGCACACACACTGGGCTTACTGTGCTGTCATGCTGGGGCAAGTAATGTCGGGGTTGGGTAGAAATTAGAGACAAAAAAGGCTGATGAGGTCACTTACTTCGTCCTCTTACCAATTAGACAGGAAATTATTTAACTGCTTTATTTATTTATTTAGGAATGTACTTCAGCAAAAAAAATTCCCCAACGGCAAGCCATGTATTAAACACATAATACCTGAAAAAAGCATCTTATAAAGGAAAAGCTGTGAAATAAACGTCCCCTTACAAGCCTGCGAGGACGTGTGGGCTCCGGGGCCGTAGGAGGGAAGCGGGGTCTGCTGAGAGCCCTCCACAACACGGCTTTGTTGGGAGACACCTATTGCATCTGCCTCCTGCACTAGAGATGTCTTTCCATCACAGAGGAGCCACAGGGACCTTCGAGCTCCTCTTGGTCTTTCGGGGATGCAAGGACCCCCGGTCAGCTCTGGTGGGGCAGCTCCAGCCCCCTGGACCTCCTCTCCCGCCCAGCCCAGCCCCAGCTCGCCCCTTTCCGGGAAACACTCTGGCCAGTGAGGAATTTGCAATGGGGTTTCTCCAGCGGGATGGGAATGTTATCGCGTTGGACAGCACTGCAGCTGAGAAGATTGATGGGGCCCTTCACAGAAGCTGTCTGGAGAGAGCCCGGGAACAGTTCGAGATCTGCCCCAGGTCCCGTGTGTACAGGGGAGCTCTGGTACCCCACGGCGGCACAGTCATGGTCATGGCCACGGCTGGGAGCGCGGTGCCAGCGGCTCCCTTTCTGGCTTGTAGTCATCAACAGTTCACTCTCTCTTCAAAATGATGATGAAAACTGACTTCCAAACCTCAGGGTTTGGTTTGTTTTTTTCCCCTTTTTATTTTTTTTTTTTTTTCCCTCTAAATGGAATTCTTGCTTCCCAGCCAGCCCTGGCTGGAAGCTCATGAAACCGAAGGATCGGCATGCTGCAGGAGGATCTCCCTTGGCCATGGCGTGGCCGTGGCCGGTGTCTGTGCCCCTGGGCAATGCATGCGGGAGGGGGTATGCATCTGAGCAGCACTCCCCAAAACCAGCCCTCTGCAAGGCTCCCCAGGCTAAGGGACGCAGCTGCTTTCCCATTATCAGAAAGCAGTGCAGGCAAGACAACCTAGTTATCGAGGAAAGACCAAGGTTTCTTTTCCCTGCAGTCCTCTCCACTCTCCCCACTCTTTTATCTGATCGTTCTTGTTCCTCATTTCCTCTCTCTTCTCTGCTCCATTCCATGCAGACAGTTTCGCTGGGCAAATCTGAACGAAAGGCTTGCAAAGAGGATGCTCATAAAATATTTATGGAGAACTGCGGTGAACACGAGTAGGATAATGAGGGTCTGTGGGATATGGGAAGTGTCCAAACTAGCACAGCGAAGACCTCATAAGAGACAGAGGAGCTCAGTGGAAGCCATTAGTGAGTCCTGCAGGGTCTTTACTCATTTCCTCCGCACACGGTTGCCCTGCTGCCACACACTGCTTTTGTTTGGGTTTCTCTCCTTTGCCTGGTCCTGTGTATTTTTCTCCATGGCAGCTGCTGCCCATCACCACGTCAGCTGGACATCCCTGCGGGATGGCCCATGGATATGGTCCCCGGGAGCAGGACAGAGCCACATCCGCAGGCTACAGCATCCTGACCCGCTGCCAATGCCAAGAAGGGGCTCTGAGACTGAGCAAGCTCCGGTAATGTGCAAGCTTATCCCATCCTGAGAGCAGAACCAATAAACATAGAGCAGCCTACCTAACATAGGGGGAGAAATACCATTAAATCTGTGTCTTACAACAGCTTCGCTAACTCCTTCTCAAGTTACCCCAGGAGCGGGTGTCACACATCTCCTGCGGTTGTGATGCTGCTGACCTTCGGACAGTCTCTCTGGGGTCTGACCGTCTTCATCCTCTTCCTTTGCGGCTGGCCAAGAGGAGACGAGGAGCATCTCTGCAGGCGGCAGAGCCTTGCCTTACGCACTCCTGCTTCCCCCTCTGCTCTCCTCCAGCAAGCCCCCAAAAAGACCTTGAACTCCTGTTGGAGCTTCTATCCCGTGGGGAGCCATACTGCTGGCAGATGTTTGCTGTGATACAGGACACGACAGCTTTTATTAGTTGTCAGCTGGAACACAATATTTTAGGGTCTTTAGGTTAAAATGGAAAAGCAAAGCTTGCACGCATGTCTGCGCCGGCAGCACAACCCGCCGCTCAGCCCAGTGCCTCCAAAACCCTTTTTGCACCAAACCCAGGCTCCTCTCACCATCATATCTCAGCCCCTTGCCGCAGCCAGGGTGCCTTCTCCTGCCCCACGTCCTGGGACGTGCTCTGTGTCCCTGCAGTGACACCATCCCTATGGTTGCTATGTCCTTAACACCAAACCCATCTGCCTGGGGCTGGGCACTGTTCCTTTCTGCCCCTCTTGCTGGATGTGCTCCAAACCCACCAGCCCCAACAGATGGGCAACATGAAGGAAAAAAGCAAGCAGGTCATGCAAACTTTCCTTATGGAAACCACAGGGAGTTTCCCACCTCTTCCAGGCTGGGAAATCATCGCATCTCCTCAGGCTATTGCACATCGATGTTACCAAATCCTAGAGAATTCTAAGAGAAAGCCTTGCATCACTCACACAGCTGATGGCAGCAGCCTTATTTACCCCCCAGCATCCGAGAGTGGGCTTTTCCCCCTCATTCCCTCCCTTCCCCAAGCAGAACATGCTCACTGTGTTGTCTCCTGCACGGGAGCAGGCAGGGATGGTTCGTGCCTGGCTCGATGCTGCTGCAGAACCTGGCAAACTCCCACGAGATGGGATTGCCGATTAGCCAGGTAAATAACTCACCTCTCTCTGACACAGACCTCTGACATGATGAGGCACAACATGATGGGATGGAGGCAGAGAACCTGCTTCCTCAAGGCTCCTGCACAAGCTGGGTCTCACCTTGTCAACCAGTACGGGACACTGGGCAAGTGCTCGCTTTGCTGGTGCAGGTGCTGGTGCCCGCCTGGCCAATGGGTCCCCACCTTGCCCTCTCCCCCTCCGTTTCCATCCCTGCAAGTATCCAAGTTCAAGTCTCTCCAAACCGGGAAGAGTGCTCAGGACATGAAAGGCATTTCTGGGCATCACAGGAAGGAGTGATTAATCTCAATTACATGGCTGAACACTGCATAATCTGGAGCAGCAGACTGGGTTTCGCTTGCCCCTTTCTGTGGCTATTGCAGGGGCTTTTCCAGCCTGAGGAGACATTTGAAAGATGTTTTGACTACTGAAGTGCCAAACTTAACCCCGGTGTAATTGGACTTGCGGTGAAATATGGATGTTGCTCTTTGCTTTGCGAGCCCTCCGGACAGCCTGACGTTTCCGCAGCTGCCACCTCTTTACCAATTGCTGTGCACGACAGCTCTCACCCCGGCACACTCTTCCCAAGGTCATTTCTCAAAAAAAAAAAAAGAAAAGGAAAAAAAAAAATAAAGCCAACTGAGGTTGGTGCTTGCAAAACCCAGAGGCAGCTCAGCAGCCTGGGCAGAGGCAGAAAGGAGCCGCTCCCCACACAGCTGCCAGGCTTCCCTCTGCCGGGCTGTGGTCTTCCTCCTCCCAGCCTGGACCCTCTCCCCCTCGAAGTGGTGCTGGGATGTGGGGTGGATGGGACCCAGCACTGGCTATAACTTGAGCAGGATACAAGCGTCTGTCCCTGAGGACAGCGTGGCTGGAGCGCGGCGATGAGTGCGGCATACGAGCCCAGGCAGACAGATTGATAGATCCCATCCAACAAGCCTCTCAGATCCTCCTCATTATTTAAGCGCATCTTTTCCCCAGACTGGAAAGCTGTTACTGATATTCTGGGGGGACTAATAACAACCTCATCTCAGTTTTTGATGGACTAAACATACACGGAGTGTTCTGAGGTTCGTGCTGGAGGGATCCCCCATCCCGCCCTCTGCTGCGATGCCACGGCGCCCTTTGGGGTGCAACACGGCACAGGGGTATCAGTGACGCTATTAGACATTTTTGGATAGGAAGGTAAAAATAAATATATTCCCAGGGGAAGCTGCAGAGGGATTGAGCGAGGCCAGGGTGTAATTACCTGAGCTGGAACAGAGCCAGTACCTAACTTGTATTGCAAATTCTTTGCATTGCTTTAGGTACCTGCTAACGAAGTGATTATAAAAACCATATTTATAGCAGATTAGGAGGCACGTAATAGATACACATACGTAATTAGCCATAATAGATCTGCATTGATTACACTGCTGTTAATCCTCCTCTAAATATGTGCACATTAATTAGTCAGCATTTAACATATACACAATTATTTTAAGAACAGAAACAGTTTGGTGGGTGCAGCAGACAACAGGGTGTTTATTCCATCTTTTAGGATTCATATTTCCCTTTGCAGCAACACCTACATCAGTCTGGGCCTTGTACAAAGAACAAAAACATCCAAGTCCAACAGCCCAGAGCATCCAGCTCCCCACACGGAGATAAGCGCTCACAAGTGTGTATGACGGATCTTGCCAAAATATTATTTCTGATGCATAAAATATTTTCCCGTTACCATGTCACAAAGCAACGTGCCAGACTCTGAGCGTGTCACTGCTCCTTTTCCCTGATAGCTGCGGGGGTGTTCAGCTCCAGCACTGGGTGTTCCCCACCATACCCTGCTCCTGACAGCCGCAGGGGGCTGTGAGTTGTGGCTGAGAGCGGGATGGGAAGACTTGCCGGGCACGAAACCTGGGTGGCTTTGTGGTGGGAGCCTGCAGGGCACCATGCTCAGCTCAGTGTCATTTTCCAGAGCCTTGGAATTTGCTCAGCAGTTTTCCAGATGGAAAACACAGGGCAGCAAGTGTGCAAACACAGGCTCCAAAATGCTGCCCCCATCATGATGGTCCAACTCCCAGCAGGATCTGAAGAAGACTATCTGCAGTCAGGATGCTCAAGCAATAGCCCCCCACGAGCCATGGGGCACCGCAGTCCACTTCTGATGAGCTATTTGTGTATGAGGTGACCCCCAGCCTCCCGAAAGTTTCCTCAGCAACCAGGCAAATGGAGAACACCTCTCCTGTCTTCATCCCTTTCTACCCTCATCTTCCTTTAATTCCTTCTCACTTTCTTCAAACAGAAAGAGCAGTAAATATGCTATTGCATCCCCTTCCCAAGCCGCGCTCGTGTCCCCTCTCCTCTCCATTGCTGTTCCTATGGAGATGCCTCCCGCAAGGCAGTAGCAGAGGAAGGAATCCCACCTCCAGAAATCCCAGTTCTGGCAATCCCACCTCTGGGAATCCCACCTCCAGCAATCCCACGTCCAGAAATCCCACCTCCAGCAATCCCACCTCCAGAAATCCCAATTCTGGCAATCCCAACTCCGTCAATCCCACCTCCATCAACCACACCTCCAGCAGCCCCTGCCAAGCCGGAGCATCCCCTCTGGTGATGAGATCTGGTCAGCTTTGGGTGACAAGTGTCCACAGGTATCCTGCCACCCCAGAACCCCCAACCCACAGGGTGGCAAAGAAGTTCTGGGGCAAAAGGGCAGAAAGTGGCACAGGGAGAAGTGAGGCAAGGGGCTGGGGACCCCGCGGGGAGCTACAGGACCATCAGGTGCTCCAGCCCTCATGGTCCTTCTGCAGCGGCAGGGAGGGGGAGCTGGGCACTCCCCCCCCTCCC
>NW_010146378.1:21689-23552 GCF_000699245.1 Pterocles gutturalis
CTCCAGCCCGCTCCAGGTGCTGGGACGATGCACGGCCTCTGAAATCACTGTCATTAGCAACCCTGGTGATGCTTGATTGCTAAAGCAGCTTGTCTCCTGAAGTCGCTTGCTTGGTGCACAGAACGCATGAATCATAGCACAGATCCTGTTTCGTGCAACGTAAGAAACCTCTAAAATCCAGCAATTAGCCTCCAATTTGCTTCCTCCATTAATGGGAAGCGGGGTCTCTCTGGGATGCTCTGATGAGATCCTGTTTTCTTCATCAGTTCAGAACCTTTCCCTCCTGTTTATCTTTTCACCCTTCCCCCGCCTGTACTTCCCACCGCAAAAATGTTTTTCAGATTTTTGCAATTATTTATTCCACCTTTTCTGTCCTATCTTTGCAGAAATAAATGTCTCTTTGGGGAGCAGGAGGAGATGAGCAGTGGGATAGGGGCTGGCAGTGGCCTCAGCCTCTCCTACCCCAGCCGATGCTCCGGGGCGGGGGGTGGGGTCCCCTTGGGTTGGTGGTCCTGAGGGGCCACCGAGGCACCCACAGAGCTCAGACCAATTAGGGACTTCTGATTTGTGAGAAAAAGGGAAAAGAAAGAGCTGAGATGGCTGCGGTCATCTTTTTTCTTCTCCCCTCTTTCTTCACCTTCCTTTTAATGGCAAGCCCCCGGGGTCTCGTCGGCATCCTTCAAACTGGAAATCCTCCAAACTGGAAATCCTCCCCTGCCCTCCTGGCAACGCCTGGCCCTCGCAGGGAGGATGAAAGGGAGCAAAAGGCGACAGCATCCCCGCGGCGGTGGGCATCACAGGGGGTCTGAGCTAATGGGAGGATGGAGACATCAAGGAGGGATGTGCTCAGGGGTCACCGAATGGGTTTTCCCTCCGCCTCGCTGGGAGCGGCTGGAGAGAGCAGAAGCGAAGGAGAGACGCCAGAACCGTGACATTTGGAGGGACTCATGGGCAGCAGCACTCACGTCAGCACAAGGCTTTGCAAACTCAGGAGCTAAAGCTGGGGGTTGCCGGCCAGGGCTGCCGCCCAGCATCAAACTGGGAGGATGCACTAACATTTTTGGTGGCCTTTAAATCTTTGTTTTAAATAATCCCATGCGTGCCTGCCTTTGTCAGCTGCCCCCCCACTCAGCCTGGCCGGCAGAGACCCCTCTGCCCTGCAGCTCCTCCGGCAGCTCAGGCCAGGGGCCTCATCCTGTCGTGATGGAGAACGGCACTGTGCAAAAGCAAATTGGGGACCGGCTTGGACAAGGGACAATCCGTGTGCTGCAGAAAAAACCTCCAATTTCAGCTGCTGAGGCCACTGCCGTGCCGCAGGGCTCCGCAGGCACATCCCGTTATGGTAAAAGATGATGTGCCTGTTTTTAGGCTGGGCTAAATCCCAGGGGAAATAGCTGAGCTTCGTACCCACTGAACAATGCGATGGAAAATGGAAACAGCTTTTTAAAGAAATTGTCTTGTGTTTCCCCTCTTTGTTCTGCTGCTCTGCGGGGGGCTCCAGGGAGGGCGGTGGGGGCCGCATTTCAGCCTCAATGGTCAGTTTGGCGTTGCATTTGCAATCAGGGTCACTTCTGCTCTCTGATTGTACGATACCGTGGTCGGCCGGTGCCGCAGTGCCACAGGACACTAAACACTGCTCACATAGAAAAAAAAAATAAAAACCTTTAGTAAAGGAATTGCTTGCAAGCAGTAAGGGGCAGCCGGGCCCATCGGTACCTTTTGTGTGTATGAAATTCTCCCCTGGAAACATTATTAGAACATCACAGCTTAAAGGGCTTGGGAAATAAAACTATTTGTGGGTAATTCTGGGAGCAGACAGACGCTTTTGTCAGCAGCTCGGCTCCTGGACTGTTTCAAATCTGT
>NW_010146379.1:0-1212 GCF_000699245.1 Pterocles gutturalis
CAGCGTGGAGCTGCTCCGAGACACCCTGCGAAGACCCTCCCCAGCAAGCATAGCTAGCTCCCTCCAAAACCAAAATGCCTTCCTGGGGGAAAAAAAAAAAGAAAAGAAAAAAAAAAAAGGAAAAGAAAGAGACAGCTTCAACCAAGAATTAGCCACAGGCAGGTTTTGGTTTTAAAGCAATTGTATTTTGTTCATGTTGAATTGAATTTTTCTGCAATTTGTTTCACTGAAAATGGACATTTTGAAATACCATGTGCTCTCCCCCTCTCTGCCCAGAGGGAGGCTGGCGGCTGACCCAAAGCAGCAAGCGGCAGGGCTGCGCCTGCTGAGGAGGGATGCGCCCCAAGCTCCTCATTTTCCACAGCAGCTTTGCACCTTTTCCAGAGTAGAGACAGTCTTCAGCAAAGGGGAAGCCTCAAGGGAAATACCCACCCCTCTCCTGTACCTCGGACCGATTCTATTGCACCTGCAAAGAGGAGGGACAATAGCCGGGGGAGGCAGAGGAAGAAAACCAAGAATTCCTTCCACCTTCTTTATTTTTTCAAATAAAACCAAGCATAATGCCATGCCCACATCCAGTGCAACCTCTCACCGCCATGGGGGTCTCAGGCTAGCACTCGCTGCTCTCGCTGTGTCTTCCCAAGAGCCCCCTGAACAACCAGCGCCACGAGAGCCCTGTTCAGCCCCAGCACGGGACCCGCCAAGCTCCATCCGCGGGTCACTGTTCCTGCAGCACTCCCACACCGCCGCCCTCAGCGGCTGCAAAAATAAACCCCCGCCTGCTGCACAGGTCTGCTCCTCTGCCCTGCGGCACCGAGGGGACTCGGCCCCTCGAGCACCAGCACATGATGCTCCACCATTTCGGCGGCCGCCCTCGCCCGTGAAATGGTGGCAGGCGCAGCTGCACCCATCAGTGGCTGCCATCGCATGCGGATCTACTGATTACATCTCGGTTGTCATGCCACTCGGTGAGAAGCGAAGCTAAATTAGAGCAACTAATTGCACCTCTTTGAAACAATCAGGATGACAAATCAGTGGTAATCTCTTCAGTTCTAGAGGGAAGCTATTGCAGCTCGCTTACAAGGATTAATCAGCTTTTCATCAGTGTTATTATACCAACGCCGCCTTGGGAGGAGCCCCGTGGCCACGCCGGCTGGGCGCACACCACAGGGACACCCAGGCTTGGGGCTGCTGGTGGAGACGGCAAACACC
>NW_010146380.1:0-1270 GCF_000699245.1 Pterocles gutturalis
TGGAGCGAAAACACATCTGGGAGCAGCGAAACAGCTGTATGAAGGGGAGAGCATCCTCTGGAAGGGTTTGCTGCTCCCCAGACAGAACCCAGCTTAAAGGAAACAGGGCAAATCATCTCGAAAATTAGTCTAAGAACCATTGAAACCATCATGAAACCGTAGCCCAGGGATTGTGGGGTGCAGGGGGGGCACCCCGCTACCGGGCAGGAGATCATGGAAAACATCCAGGGGAATGGGCACAGCCTCTGCTCTCCTTCCTCCTTTACACCGAGCCCAAAGGACAATCCTTTGCTTTTTAGTCCCTATTTATTTCTAAATACCTCCAGTAACCACTGGGAAAGCGGTCGGAAGGATTTTGCCGAAGCGTTTTCTCATCGGAAGGATTTTGCCGAAGCACTTTCAGCGTTTTTCTCGTTGGGTTTTATCACTTTCCTTTTTCTTTCGCCAGCTTGCAACCCTCACCCTCGCAGCTCAGCGGGACTTGGGAAAAGGCTTCGGAGGAGGATCGCTGGGGCTGGGAGCCTTCGTCGCTCCCGCTCAGCGGCAGGTTCCCCTCCCAGTATCCCGGCACCGAAACGCCTCCTTCCAGCAGGACGTGGCTCCACCAGCAGCAGCCAGAGCTGGGGGTGACCCGTCGGTTCGTCCCCCAAAGCAATCCCGGGGCTTTGCCTGGCCGAGGACACGGGTTGTATCCAGCCAGCTGCTCCCCAGGAGGTTCCGACTTTGCTGAAATTTGGGGGAGAAACCCAAGCCAGGGGGAGGAACAGCCAAACATTCCCAGAAAAGAAGAGCGACCTTTCGTTACGGAGGCTTTGAAGCCTTCGGAGTTTTTGAGGCTGCCACCGTTGCGCATTTTCAGGAAAGAGAAAACAAACCGTTACAATACTGCCAAAGTATTTCTCGCGTTCTCACCATCTTTGTTGCTCCATCAAAAACGCATTTTTTTGGTTAAGCCACTCGCCAAGCCAAACAAAACCCTTTACAGGCTGCTTTCGGAACTCGGAGTAAATCCTCAGCCCTGGCGCTGCTCTGGCTCGCTTCTGAAAACTGCTGAGCCTTGGAGGGTGCCGCTCGTTTAAATAAAAATATCTTTTACTATTTCCCTGGCTCGCCCTCAATTAACACCACTGTTGACATGTCAAAACAAAACGATGCTCCGCCGAGCCTCTGGCAACGCAACTGCCTTTCAAGAAGCTTTTCCCGGTACAAATCACCCTATTCACAACACCTCCTCGCCGCACGCGAGCAACCCCTTGCTCTATTAAAAAAG
>NW_010146380.1:1347-1613 GCF_000699245.1 Pterocles gutturalis
GGGAAGACGAAGCTCTGCCCCGGCACGAGCCCGCGCGGGGATGGTGGCTCGTGGATGGATGCAGCAGGTGATGCTCCAGGTGCTGCCACAGCCTTGGATCCCTCTTGCCACCACTCATCTCCATTTCCAGGTTGGAAATTTTTTTTTTTTTTTTTTTTTGCAAGAGGCAAAGTGGTTGGAACCTTCCGGGAGCTCTGGCAAGCCCGGCAGTGTCATGGGACCGGCGTCTATTCACTACCTGATGCAAGTCAGCTCATGCCACCGCT
>NW_010146381.1:0-12297 GCF_000699245.1 Pterocles gutturalis
GGGTCCCGGGCAGGCCCGCAGCTCGCTGTCAGGCGCTTGCCGTAGGGCTGCGGTTTCCATATGAATCCTTACCTTTGGGGAGCAGAAGTCTATTCCACGGCTGCCTTATACTGGGGAGCTGCTCCTGCCGACGTCCGTAAATTTGCACAAGGAAATCTTCATAGGATTGAGTCTTTTCATACAGGTGAAGATGGTACATTGATGAATTAGATCAAATTATCTTGCTATAACAAATAGGAACTTTTCTCATATTGCAGTTATCTATAATAAGAGCACTCCACTTCAGGAGTAAATGTGAACAAAAAACCCCTTTCAGTCATAGCCTCGGTGATGAGGAAACTACGCTGGCTCTGTTCCAAAGCTATTTGGAACCAAGTTATTTTAACATTGGCTATTTCCAGCATTGTAGGTTCTTAGGGACAGTCTAAACACGGGGTTTTGTTGGGGTTTGGGGTTTTTTTAAACAATAGCATCTGAGTTAAAGGAACCTAGAAAACCATGGTTATGTGAACTGGGCTTCCCCATGCACTGCAGTGCTTTGCTTGCTTTCCAGTTCCACACGAGACAAAAAAAAATACCATGTGAGAATCTGAAAGATAAGACATGGGTGACCAGTGACAACGTGTCCATGCAGTTCTGCTGGGTGCTGCAGCAACTTATTGTGAGCCATGAGGTAGAGAAACGGGATGTGGGAATCACACCTGGAAATTAGTGACTGAGAATATTGTGGAGAGCTTAACAAAAAAAAAAAAAAAGCTTGTAAATGGAAAGAACAAAAAAAGAAAACAAATTAGGGAAAAAATATTCTGGTACGTGACAATATTTTCAATGTGGGTGAAAACATTACAGTATACTTGGATCATTGTTCCAAATACTGTGAATGCTTATTACTAAATCCATTAAAGGGAGCAATGACTGAACTGTATCTGTTCTAAAATCACAGTTAAAACCCCCATGGATTCAGTAAAACAAGATTTTCCCTTAAAAGCTGTAATTATGGTGTGAAACAAGTCTTTGATGTTATTTTTTTAAATCAAGAGTAGACATATTAGAAACCCCAAAAGACAAGAGTATGATATTATTCTTTCTTTATCCCTCCCCAAAACTGAATTCTAAGCCCAGGAAAAGCCTCTGGCTTTCTGCTTTGGGGGTGACTCCCCGGCTCAACTCTCCCACGGCTGCCCCTGCCTGGCTCAGGAATGGGGTGCGGGGCTGCCAGGCACTGGGTTGTGCTGGAGGGCTTGGGAGAGCGAGCTGGGGCTGGAGCAGGCAGGTCTGCTCTGTAGTGCCGTGGCCTAGGTTATACAGTAAAACGGTTCTGTGAGTATCTTGTGTTTCATCTTGTAATTTAAAAGCAGCAATATCCATAAGAATGGAGAAAAATGTGAAAATAAATGCGCCCTAAGATCTGAGGAACCAGGAAGCTAATCAAATTGGTGTAAAATCAGCTGATTAGGATACACGATCCACTAGGTGTTGCACCAAGGGCTGAGATACCAAGTGTAATGAGTAACCAGTGTGACCCAGGCAGCAAAGGCACACTGGTGGTACGCCCTGTAATTCCCATGCAGTCAGCTAGTGCACCTGTGCCAGCAGGGAGCCAAAGCGTGTGACTTGGCTGGGTATTAAATAGCTCCTGCAATGCTGCCCAGAAACTGGGGGGTCTGCTGGAAGGGTTCAGTAGCACAGCAAGCCCTATATTGGAGGTACACCCCACCAAGCTAATGAACTCCTGTGGGGCCAGGGTGAACACAGACCAAGAATCACTAAGTTATACAAGATTCAGAGTAGGTCTGATTGAATTTACAAGCTCTGGGCCGATACGGTCTTACCACAACTGTTCTGTTGCAGGCAGAACTCTCCATAGTACTCCTGGTAAAGGAATGCAGAGTGTGGGGAGTTCAAATTGAGTCCCCAAGGCCCTGCACTGCATAAAAGAAACAGAACTTTTGTTCTTATTATTCTGAAGATCAACTCAGTTCTTAAATTTATGTTTGTGCAACTCAAATAAACCACTTGTAAGTAACTAAGAATTGCCGTAAACCTCTTGTAGTTTGTGGATACTTGGGCACATTCACTGTGAGGTGAAGTGAGCGTCAGTACCTCACCAGCATGGTTTGGTAACATGGTGCCTTCGGACAGCGCAGCATCAAATGACTGCAGATAGTGAAGAATCAGAGTTTGCTGTGAGAAGACTAGTTCTGAAGGTGTACAAGTAAAGAATCCTGACACTGCTGTGGTTGTTATTTCCTCTCCTATTTTCGGTTCGGTTAGTTGATTTACACCAGTAGGTAAATGCTGGCTGTTGGTTCCATTCATGCAGGAGGACTGACGGGGGAAGTGTTTAGAAATTTTCCAGAGATTTTTCAAATTATTCAAGTCAGTTTCCTTTTTTATTCTGTAATGTAATCCCAATGCAAAATCCATCTTTCCTTTTGGACAGCAGGTGGAGCTGCTGCAAGAGAAACGGGACAGCTCTCAGTTTGTGAGCTAACGAAATTTGGTGTGTTAGGCAAAAGCAACAGATCAGATTAACCTTTGCTGGCTCCTGAACCTGGATTGGTCCTTTGGACTCTCCCTCTTCTGGGGCTGGCTGAAGTCCACTTCTGTTGCAAGCCGTCTTTCATCCTAGCTCCTCTTAAACTTTATGCTGTGTTTCAGGGAGTAGAAGTTTCTTGGAGTACAGTTGAGCTGGTTTTAGTTACTGGCACTTAAAAAATTTTCACTAAGCTCATCGAGATGCCATTTTGCTAATTTTAAATAGGAGGAGAAACTGAGGTAGGAATACCTTGACACAAGACGGCAAGTGCATCAATGGCAGGCCAAAAATAGCACTGTCCTATAGCACTCTTCCATTGATTAAAGGAAAAATCTATAAATTAATTATAAAATTGAAGTGTTCTTTGAGAGACTTTTTTACAACTTGGGTTTCAGCATTAACTTCTGTCATGAAAAGAAAAGCACTATGTACTATATATCCAATTCATTTTGTAAGGTTTGAGTTTCAGTGAGTTTGTTGAACAGGCGATTTCCAAATTTACAGAGCTTCCGTGGATATTTGTTGTGAGTACCATCATCTTTCTCTAAGAACCTTTACAGTAAATATACTTGTTGAGCGCAAGAGGTCATAGAAGGCTGCAGACAAAGTTGTCATGTATAGATGACCTAAGTGGGAGCCTGACACAATCTGTACATTTCAGGGTTTTTTTTCTTTCTCTCCCTCGAAGTGGGTATTATTACAAACCTACTGCTGTGATGATTCATCTGTGTAGCACAGCAAGAGAAAGTACTTTTTGAACTGGCAGGAAAATGCTGGGATGCACAAGGCCGAGGGATCCTGAAAATGAACTCTTTCAGGGAGGTTTCTTTTGGTCATTTACAATTTGATTTTTTAAAAATTATTTTATTAACATGAAGATGAAAGCTTCGTGTTGTAGATGCTTCTGCATCTCTGCCTTTTCCTCAGCAGGGGCTGTAATCTCCATGTGACTGTCAGGGCATTGGAGAATTGCCTCTTTTTGTTTGTCAGGCTGCTGGCAGGAAGGCTGCTGTTGAGCACCTTTTCCAGTTATCTTATTTATTTATGGCTGTTGTTGGACTAATACATGTTCTTTCATCTCAAGGACATTTGGGTAGGTAGGAGTAACTCCCAAAGGCAGTGCCTTGAGGAGCTGTGCGGATGTGAGCAATGATGCCACATCATTCCTACAGTGGAGTACAGTGTTAATTCTGTGCAGGTCTATTAAGAGATCAGCTGCTGCAGAGCTAGCTGTGAGATAAGTACGGTCTTTTGATGGAAAAGTTTGAAGCCCTTTCCTCATGGTGCATAAGTAACTGTTTAATAGTAATTTTTAAATACCTGATACAGTCCATGGATCTTAGTCATTGTTTTCTGTGACAATGCAATTGATGATGAGCCGAGGAACTGGTTAGAATGGTATCACTTGCAGTTCATTCATATTTGCTCAAATTCCTTTTAATTTCTTTTGGAATAAATGCAAAACTATGTTTGTATTTTCATAGTTCATATTTATAGTTTCATTATGCAATGTATGTACCACGTTTGTTATTAATTTCCTATTGATTTATTCTTTATTTCTGTGTTGTTATTTATGTCTATTGTTATATTTTCTTCAGAAAGCAAAGTACATTGAACCAGGTGTCTACAGTGACTTTGTTTTTGTGAGGGATTTTCCCCATATTTTTCCTGCTTCCTGAATATGTACATTTGGAGGCCATTCACAGCAATGGTACAGGCTGATGGTCAAAGGAGCACTTTTAATAAATGCAGATTATTGTGGTCGTGGTCAGAGTGCTTTCTTCATATCACACAAGGATGAAAATCATGACTACAAGGTGCTTTTCATCCTTAATTCCCATTGACGTCCTTTGTGATATCACTGTTGACTGTTTTCACTGAAAATGATCGGAGCATTAACATCTTGCAGGAGATCCTCAACACATCCAGAAATCAATTTCAGTAATTACACATACAGATTCTTTTTTTTTTTTTTCCTGGAGGATTAAAGTGGCAAATTCTTGACAAACATTTACTTCAAGAGTGCTCCTTAGCCAGACCTATGCAGAGTGGTGTGGAATCTCTCTGAGCACTGCAACAGGACCTTTGGAAAAGTCCCAGCTGGTGCCTCTTGCCAAAAGTGGATTATGTCTGACTTCCAGAGAGATGGGAGTCTGTTTCAAGACAATTTCAACATTTTCTGTTGTTAATTTGATCTGTTTTTTCATCAGAGGGTATCACATTTTGTTTCAGAAATGCCTAAGATTTGTGTCAAACATCCCATAAAAATATCCAGTGATGCCTCCCTTTCACTGTATAAAGCTATTCTTAAAAAAAAAAAACTTTTTTTTTGTTCTTAAAATCACATTTTATGAGTATCTTTCATAATTGTATGCTTGTTTCCAGTGGGAATTTGCTTTGCAGAATTGTTCCTGCTCCAGCAGGGGGATTGGACTAGATGATCTCTCAAGGTCCCTTCCAACCTCTAACATTCTGTGATTCTGTGATTCTTGCTTGGTTGCTGGCCCTTTTGTATTTTGAAATTTTCTGTCCATGTCCTATAGCTTAACACAGTGAGAATTAGCTACTAGCATCTTTTCAGTGGTGCTGTATTGTTCTGTATTTAACTCATCTTGCATTCCGTGGCATTTCAGAAGCATAACTTTTTGTGCATTTCTGTTGTCAAAGGAGTGCCTGTCTATGTTATTCGGAAAATACAGAGTTCTTTTGCTTTTTATGAACATTTCAGGTTTGGTAATAAGACCAGGTTTCTCATTTCTCAAACTGGTTCTCCTGTGGGTCTTTTTAGTGTCCTTTTGTGTACTTTACTCACGTTGCATTCTGTGCAAAGTGTTCATCTGTGATGCATTTTGAACAAATTTTGTTAGCTACAACTACCCTTGATCTTTGGCCTCCCTGTGTTGGGATTTCTGTTTTGCTTAGTTCCACATTTTTTTGGGGGGGAGCATGTGAAAACCTAGGCACATGATTTAATTCACCTTATTTTTCTGTAAGCATTTGTTCTTCATCTTAAGGTTGTCTCTTTGGTATTATTTTTATCTAGTCCCTTTTTATGTTATTTGTAATTTTCAGAGCAAGCAAAGTGATAAGCAGCACCTATTTTTGTCTTAAATGAATCCTCAAATTTATGGGGAGTACACCTCAGTTTACCTTAAGTGACAAAGCAGTCTTAAAGACTGCATCCTTAAGTTAATAATTATCAAAGACAAAGTTGACAGTGCAAAGTTTTGTTCTTGCTTACATTTTGAAATCTAGGTGTAACCATCTGGGCTTTTATTTTTTTAAAATAACATCAAGCCAACAAATATTTACACAGTGGAGTTGTTCCTTTAAAGCTTTTTAGTTGATACTATAGCCCAGCTCCTCCTGTGCAGTTCAGAAGAAAAAGTATGTATCTGTGGTCTAGTGATTTAATCCTGAACTTCTGGAATCTTGTTCCAGTTGTGCAGCTACCATGCTGTGTGACTGCAGACAGTCTGCTCCCTTTTCCCTTCTATACAGTATAGGCAGTAGCTGCTTTCTTATTCTACATGTTGTTGTGCAAGTTAGTTGTATATCAGAAAACTTCAAAATTTTGAGATGAAAATTCCTCTGGAAATACTTTATTATTATGTACTTTATTTTGTTTGTTACTTTCCATATATCAAACCTGAATGGCAAAAGATAATCTAATGGAATCTACCCAGATGGCTTCTCTGCTTTTCAGCAAGTTTCCCTTCTCCTTTGTACAGGTTTACAAAATGCTATTGGGTGATGGAGTTCTCCTGTTCCCTGTTTATTCATCTGGTTCCTCAGCTCAGTTACTTGGTTCTTCATTTTGTAAGAATGAAGCAGTTGTATTGTCCAGATAAACTTGAGACACTGATAAAGATTAGGCTGCCTCTGCCAGAGTTTACTTAGAAAACCAATAGGATAAAACCAACAGCAAGTATACAGATCTGGTCTCAACATTTCTGAAATAATTGAGAGGAGTGGGACATATTTGCGTAGAATACATGCTAAGGTATAGTATGAGATTATTAATATATAAATTTTGCTCATCATCAAGTATGCAGATTAAAATCAAAAATTTGAATATACAGTTAAAAGTCAATGAGTCCAGAACAATCTAAAAAATATCCTTACCTTCCCCTGCGCTGTTTAAATGCTTTATTTGCTTTCTCTCCTCCCTCGCCCACGTGCTCTGGGGATGATGTGCAGTGTTGAAGCAGTGGTGCAGTGCAGTCATGTGGTTCAGAGCAGATAACAGGAATGTTTTGTGAGTAAAAACACTGGGTTTACTTCTGCTTCCATTTGAATTGTTCTGAATCTGAGCTAACAAAACCAAGCCAGGGGAGTTATTTCAAGGCTGTATCAATGGTGGTAGAGTATAGTTTAGCCCAGAGTGCTTGACTTTTTGTAATGGAGAGAATAGGCACGATGCTTACTTTAACAGAGAAAACATGGGTGATTTTTGCCAATCTTTCCCTTGGAGGTGTCCCTGGTTAATAAATCCAGGTTTTAGGTGTTGTTGTTATTACCTTTCTTTCGGGGAAAAAGTGCTTTTAATCTGCGTTGATTGAGACCTCCTCTGAGTAGGGATAGGAAGAGAAACAGCTGCAGACTCTTGTCTCTTTGATGAGGGATACTTTAATATTATGGGATTTATTGCTTTTTTTGATTTCTCCGAGTGTGGCACTGGTACTGTGTGGACTATTTTTCCTGACAGCTAAAAGTGTCCTGTGAACTGTTTGCATCACCACTGGGTAGTAAGCATGCCCCGAAGGTTGTCCGTGTGTAGTCAGTGCCATTTCTGGAAAGAGCTTGCCAAGCATGTTCTAAAAGATTGAAAAGCTTTTATTCTTGATTAAACTTTGCTTTTCACTCAGTTATGAATATGAAGGACTGACTCAGCAAACTACATGAATACTGACTCTGATCTAATTGCAGAAACAATACTATTTTAAAATTGTGTCCTTTTGTCTTTTAATTACAAATATTACACAGACTAGGAATCGAGGCCAGAATTATATATATACTCTTCTCCTACCTCCCCAAACAAGCTTTTACTACATTTGTTTTAAATGTATGTTGATTTTACTGTACTGAAAATTTTCAGCAAAAATATCCCTCAGTGCATTTTTAGAACCAACAAATGTGGATTTGTATTTTAAAGGTTCACTTGTAAATTTGCTTTGTCTACTTGAAGATTTCACACAGTGGAACTGTATCATAATCTATGAATTTGATTTTTGTAGCTAAAGTCAGTGTGCAATATGAGGTAATGGACTGGGTGCCAGGGATTCCCAGATTCTAACCCTGGATTGGTCTTGGCCTTGCAGCGTGGCCTGGCAAGCCATTCACATTTTCTTGTAGGTAAAGTGAGGGTGATACCCAGCTCGGTGTTCTGCAGAATTTTAGTTCTGTGATATTTCCATGGAATTGACTAACTCTTCTGTCAGTACCCATAACCTTCTAACTCTGTGCTGACATTCTTCCTCACTCTTTACTCCCACTCAGCGAGTGTGAAGGGAGCGAGGTGTGATTGATACTAGAGCAGGGATCAGAGATGCACAGGAGTAGATTGAATCTTGTGTCACAGCGGCAGAGACCCTGGAGGTTATGCGTAGGCTAGGTGTGAATGTGATGAATGGTGTGCAGCAGAAGTGGGTCTGTGGTCAGTGTAATGATGGGGGTGATACTTTGGAAATAAATGGTATACCTTTTGATATTTGGAAGTGGGGTAAACGGGAAGGAGTTCCAGGTTCACAAGTGGGTGATGTGCGCTATATGGGTTAACTCTGAAATGTAACTTTCAAATTCTATGAATTGGTATCTACAACACTGTCAAAATTTCTTCTTTAGATTTACAATTGTGTTACAGCTAGCTATTTTCTTCATGGATTAGAAAAAAATTCAAATATTGGGTTAAATCTGCTTACTATGCTATATGTTTTTTTGCAAAAAGAGCATAACATTTTTAATGTCTTTTTTAAAAAAAATAACTGGAGATTATTTGCTGTGTGGGTTATTGGTAATGATAGGCAGATAGGAAGCTGTGATTTTGATTCTGTTTGGGTTGCAATCTGCTGTAAATTCTTCTCTGGTGAAAATGGGAGGAAATTCACTTTAACAAAATTAATGGCTGTCAGACAAATTCTTAGTTCTAGTTGTTCCTGTGACCTGAATATAAAGAACACAAGCAGCTCGTCATGTGGAAAGGGTATGTCTGTCTTTTTTCCTTTATTTACAAAAGAATTTATTATGAATTCTTGTTATGTGAATATCTATTTTTATGACTAAATAACATATCTTGTCTGTTTTCTATCACATCTCCAGTTTGTAGAGCCAAGTGGTGTGCAATGATCAAACATTCTGTAACAACAGCTTTTATCACACTAAAGAGTACATATATTAAATGTAAACATCCAAAGAGTGAAATCCAAACAAATTCTCCACTCCCTCCCATCCGCCCCCCAAAACCCTCAGCTATTCTCTTTAGGTCTTTGCGGGAAGTATTAAGGGAAAAAAAAAAAAAAAAGTTGCATGGTGGATACTGATAGCATTCCCAGTTTTTCTGGGAAGATTGGAAACTTCTGTATCCCTCCAGTGGCATTATTATAAACAAGGTAGTTGTGCTCACTGTTATTTGGAAGGTTCCCTAAATTATTTTAAGTGGTACCTTGACCCCATGCATGATACATAACATATCACATCAGGCTTTTGAGATCCAGCATATAAGCAAATATGACATGAATGACCATAGGGCAGGAACTAATTTTATCATGTAGAATAATTCCTATTAAGAGCCATACCACAATTGATGGGACCATTCGGGGGGTGTCTAGGTGTCTAGTGCTTCTCTGAATATGGGGTGGACATGGTGGCCACCTTGTGGGAGGTGGGCTCTGGCCAAGTCACTGATTGAGGAACAGGAGCTGTGAGAGGAGGTGAGCAGGCTTTGTAACATCAGGGAAGAAGGAAGAGATCAACAGGAAATCAGTCCCCAGATGGAAGGGCCTGGAGCCTTGTTATTTCTGGCAACAGAAGATGAGGCTCCTTCTTTCCCTGCAGAGCTGCAATTGCAGAACAAGAGCAGTGCCCCAGGAAGAGGTGAGGATGAAGAAGGACCCATCGGGGGAGGCATCAGAGCCAGCTGAGCCTGAACCAACCATCAACAAGAGAGTAAAAGATAGCTGATAGATATTGTAGATTCCCATCCATAGGGAATGGAAGCAGCCAGCTGCTACCCTGACGTGATGTTTTGGGATGTTTGCCACATGCTGGGGCTTGGATCCAGGATACTGCAGAGAGACTGTCAAGGCTTGTCTGGTCCTTAGACTTTTGCCCCTTGCTGTGCGTCTGCGTGGCCACTAAGGACATATCAGGAGTGTGAAGGCTACAGGAGCCCAGGTGTCTCTTCAGTCCTTTCAGTGAGCATAAGAGGCTTGGATAGGAGACAATACATCCCGAGGAAGGGTTATCATAATCTAAAGAGTAGTGATGATGTGGGATCAGTGAAGAGGTGTCCTTATGATGGAGGAAGATCTCACTCTTCCTCTGTGAAAGCAGCACAGCTGGGGGCCTATCTGAAGTGCCTGTGCACAAACGCTTGCAGTGTGGGAAGCAAACAGAAGGGACTGGAAGTTTGTTCACAGTTGGAAAAGGAAGATGTCATTGGGATTACAAACCTTAGCAATAGAATAGCAGTTAATTGGAATGTGTACTTTGATTGTGACTTTCTTAGTAATTTCTGGCCTTTTAAAAGTCAATTTAATGATATCAAATGGTTTTGTAAAACAAGATAGATTGTAGAATTCCAGCTGTAGGTAAACTGACTCATGGTAAAGGATTGGTCAAATACATCTGCCAGTCACTAGCAGAGCCAGGTCAGCTCAGAGTTAGCTGGAGTTCTACTCTATCCTTCTTTTTCTGATTTCCCATCCAGAAAAATGTATAATGAAGGTGATTACATAATGTAGTTTGACCTGCCATGTTTATTGCTGCTTACAATAGATTATGCTCATTATTTGAGGCAGACTTACCATCTTGTACTGGCCAACTTGAAATCTGGCTGATCTGATTTACAGTTGCAAGGCTTATTTCCTGTGTATTGAAGATAATAGGTGTATCTAAGGAAAGTGAAAACAGCAAAGTTCCCCATACACCAATCAAATTAAAATTTGCTCTCAAGAATCTTAATTGGAATATCTACATAAATAGGCAGCTACATTGTATACTTGTATACTACAGTATAGAATATTATAGTTTGATCAGTGCTTCAAGACTGACAGATGTAAAAAAAATATGCTTTGTGTCTGTAAACAGATTTATTTTGGAAGTAATTTAGATATCGTATAAGTGAATGCCATGTTGCAATTTTGCAGTTAGCTTAAAAGCAGAACACTGAACTCAGATTCAGCACTTCTTTAATCTATCAGTAAAACTTTTTTCTCAGTTTTAACAGGCATAGTGGAAGAACATGAAACTAGCAAGTGATTTTTATAGTGAGTCCTTGCTTAATCATTGCTTCATATTCTTCCTTCCAATTTTTGTCTCATAAAACCAGTCATTGAAGTTAATGCAATTTATCATCCTGCAGAAGTTACAGTATGAAGAAACAAAAAGCTGCACGTCAAAGGCTCTTCTGTGCAGACAGTGCAGACACAAAGCCTTCTTTGTGAGGAATGTGCAGAGTTAGCTCTGCCACTCTAAATCAGCAGTGAATTTTCCTCAGTTCTAGCACTGAAGTAGAATAATGTCCTTTTTCTCTTTTGGGGAGATTTACTTTTATTTCCCAAATGCTGGCAGGCAGTAAGCGTTGACTTAACAACACAAAAAATTAATTTCCTCTGTTCAGAATTGTGATACACGTTTACAGAAGTTTATCTTTGTTTATTCAAATTATTAATAGGTACCAGTCATTTCTGCAGCGAAGTGAAACAAGCAGCTTCCAGAGTCAGTGATATCTGGAAAACATAGCAATCACTGATAACAACATCTCTTATTTTTTTTTGCCATTACCCTCCATGGAAATTATGTAAATATTATTAATATTACAATACATGGCTGTAGTTAATTGGGTAAATATTTGACTTTGCAAATACTAAGGTGTGGAATCCAGAAAAATAGTCTGAAAAATCTGAAAGAATCAATGCCACCATCCAAAATTACAGAGCTATTTGGGTTGACGTTTACACCCAGATAGAGGCTTAGTGACATTTCAATCAGATTTTGACAAGCTTGCTACAAAATCATCACTTCCTTTTGTTCGTGTTGTGATGATAAGGTATTCTGTTGCATGTGTAGAAGTGGGAATATGGCTTCTTAATTTACCTTCAAGTGCTAATCCTACTCATGGCTAGTTTGGAAGGGAAATTGGCACTTTTTAAATTTGGTATTAATTGCTATGTAATTGGTAATAGTTACATAGAGGCCTTATGTTTTTTGAGTGACAGTTTTGTATCTTGGTTTTCAGCAATACAGTTATGGACTAGAAATAGTTGTATCTTTTATGTTACTAATCAGAATGAGAAAAGAGTGAAAGCATTTGGTGAAAGTGTGATAAATGGTATCTATAGGCAGGCTGGACGGGTAACATTCACACTGAGTTAAAATGCAGTAGCAGGACCTGGCAGTGGAGTTACTTTGGAATCCTTGGAGGATATAAGAGTACAGTGGAAGGGCCAGGTGAGCAAGAGAAGGGAGAAACATAAAGACCTGGGCCATGGTGAAAGAGAGTAATGTCGATGAGCAGCCCTGAGGAAAAGGACTTGGGG
>NW_010146382.1:0-4373 GCF_000699245.1 Pterocles gutturalis
CATACCCGAGATCACTGCTCTTCTCTTTACATGTCACTTGTAAATGGGTGTCGTGGAAACGGCCTCAAGTTGCACCAGGGGAGGTTTAGGCTGGATATTAGAAAGAATTTCCTCACTGCAAGAGTGCTGAGGCATTGGAACAGGCTGCCCAGGGCAAGGGTGGAGTCACCATCCCTGGAGGGGGTCAAGAAACGTGTGGATGTGGTGCTTCGGGACATGGGTTAGTGGGTTGGGTGGGGTTGGGTTGACGGTTGGACTTGATGATCCTTGAGGTCTTTGACAACCTTAGTGATTCTGTGATTCTATGATTCTATGTGTTGTAACTGCTCTGAGGTGCTGCCCAGCAGAAATGTGTGCTCATCAGAAGTCATGACAATGAGCATGCTTCGCTGTGTGATGTTTGCTGGGGCTTGTTGTTGACTTAGACGCCAATTTACGAAACTTGGCCGCTTTCAGAAGTGTGCCTGCTGTTAGCAGCAGCTCTGCCATTAGTGCTGAGCCCTTCAGAAAGGGCCGATAACCACTTCGCCAGCGTGCTCTGTCTGCAGCCTGGTGTAACCTCATGCCCCAAGCAGACCAGGCTGAAGCTCTTCACCAAACACTCGTGGGAAGTGTCAGCCCCAAGTTGTTCATCCATTTCTGAGAAGAGGGCTAGGGCGAGAGGCTGCGTAGTCATTTAAAAATGACACTGTTCCCTCAGTCTTCTTATCTGAGAAGTTCTCTGCTCCTTTGTTATGTTGCAGGGAGGGGTGGGGAGTGTTTTGAAACTTTCGGGGAAGTGATGCTCATGGGTGAGTGTGCTGTTCAGCTGCTGTGATAAAAATCCACTGTTCGCCCAGTCAAACTGGGAAGTCAAAATAGAAATGGGTGAGCAGAGGAGGATAAATGGGATGGAGACTAGGACAGGGAATGATGCGGGAGCATGCTTTACGGTGGTGATGTTGATGAACACGTCTGTCCTGGGTGTGAAAGGCTATCTAGGCTCTCTTCTGCTCTCACACGGCCACTGTGAAACCCAGAAGAAAAATAGGTGACACGCTGCGTGCTGATGCTGGTCCTCACGAGAGAAAGCAGCTGGCTGTTGCTGTTTGCTCTGCCATGTCCTGCCTTTCCAGCCCAGGGAGACAGAGCTGCTCGCGTGGCTGCAGCAGTCGCTGCTCAGCACGGCCAATCCCCGTGGGATGGGCCATCACCCCACGAAAAGCCAGCTCTGGCTATGGGGGTTTGAAGGGCCTTCAGAGGGGAGAGGCTGAGAGCTGACTGCGGGCTGGAGGAAGCGTCTTGGTGAGCATTGTGGGGAAGCTACAGAGTCGAGTTGAAATGCTTCTGCGGAAGCTGCAGAAAGCTCTTGGAAGTCAGGAAATGCCGCAGCCAAAATTGCCTTCCTTTTTATTTCAGTCCTTTTTATTTCTGCGTTACAGGGTGGTCTCTGCATGGTCATAGGTTGCGTTTTCCAGGATCGGTGCCTGGGTGAAAGATGCTCGCTAGCTGACTTTATCCTGCTGTGTTGTGTGGCTGTGTGCCCTTGTATTCCTGCTCACGAGACAAAATTGTTCATTTCCCCATGGACTTATCTGGGGTACTTACTGCTGTGGTATCTGAGCACTGCACAAACAGTAATTTAATTTTGCAGCCACCTTTAGGGAGGGAAGACAGCAACCTTGTCCAACATGGATTCAAGAGAATTTTTTAATAGAATTGTATTTTTATTTTCTTTAAGCAGCCATTTATTTATGTTGTGGTCTGTTCAATTTAAAAATAGTAACGGTGTTCACTGCCAATGTTCCTGATCTCTGAACCAGGAGTGAGGGACTCGGCTGAGCCCGGAGCCAGCTCTGGCAGCCAGGCGCTGGCCCGGGGCTGTGGGGAGGAGATCTGCAGTTCAGCCTAGTTCAGTTATTTTTTAACTAAGAAGTTGGTCGAATGTTGAAGAAAAGCACAAAAGGCTTTTGTTAACTGTTAGGCTATGAGGTTGATGGGCTGAGTGTTTTTTTGGGGGCATGTTTTGAACGGCTGCAGGTGACTATGGAGAGCTGAGCTGCAGTCCCGGGAGCCCAGGGAGGGTCTGCAGCCAGAGGTGCAGGATGCTGCCGCGCCGGTGCCTGTGCTGTGGAAGGACAGGCTGGCTTTTGCTTGGCTGTCTGAAATGGCCTCGGCACAAGAGGGCTGTAGACTCGGGCTCTCGAGTGAGGAGCATGGACAGCAGCACAGGCCTTTGGAAATGAAGCATTGCTTCAGGCTAGGCAGCTCTTCCTCCCAGGCCACGGAAGCTCCCAGTTCTCCAGGCAGGATTGGGTTTATTTGCCCTGACTTTTTACACCTTAAATTTGCCTCAGCCGGACCATGTTCTTTAGAGTCCTACAGTCTATGGAGAGAAGGAAATGCCTCTTTTCCTCAGTTCATTCCTGCCTCCTTAGAAACCTCAGTTGGGATGGGTCAGCTTGTCTGGAGGTGCCTTTTTCTGGCTGTAGGAGAACCAAGGTAAGAGCTGTTACAGGCAGCGCCTTGTGCGAGTCTGAACATCCCCCTCTTAGTGTTCTGCCTTCCATTTAAACACCTTTCTTTGGTCTGTGGCTAAATGCATCACAAACCTATTTTCTCTTGCAAAGTGCTCTCCCTGCTGAAGATGCTTTGTCCTCTAGGATTTCAGGCAGAACTGCGTGGATTGAGACATTTGGTGCTGTTATCGGATGCGTTGTGTATTTCCAGAAAGCTTTATAAAGGTGATGCTGGGGCTTTGTTTCTCCAGCCACAAGCAAGCATTGCCCTTCAACACGGCTCCTGGGCTTCTCCCTGGCTGCAGCCCGCTGCCCACGAATGAGGTGGGAGCACGGCTCAGCCTGTGTTTCGTGGCCCTGAGCCCACTCCTGCCCGTTTGCCCCCTTTGCTTTCGCAGGTTACCGGCACAAATATTTCCTTTCCATGGCCACCTTGTTTTGTGTATTTTGCTCTGGCACTGACCCTCTCATTTCTCTTTTCAATTCATTGACTGCTTGAAAAGTGTTTTAAATTTAACCCATCATTAATTTTGTCCCTTATGAGTGTTTCTAAATGAGCTTGAGAGAAAACATCACCTCCGCCCCCCAGAGACTCCTGTTCCAGGCCATGTGCCCATGCTGCGAGGCAGCTTTGGTTTCCCATCTCCTTTGGCCCGGGTGCCCATCGGCCAGGCGCTGCTGGCTCGGCCGGGCACCATCCTGGTGTGGGGCAATCGGTGCTGAGCTGCCGAGGTCTCTGTGCAGAAATGTCCCGGGCTGGTAGCTCAGGCAGGTGTCAGAGCAGCAGCTGTTTAATCCCAGCAAAATGTCAGTCCGTGTTAAAGAGGAAGGATGTATTTTTGTCCACGCATCATTTGAATCCCAGGGAGAGGAACCCGCGGGTTAAGGACTCAGCTCTGAGAGCAGGCATGAATTTCTGGTGCTGAGGCCAAGGCTCAGGCTTTGCTAAAATTACCAGGATGTCAAAAGCTAACATATCCTGGTGGTCAAACCTAAAGAGTGTTATGCATGACTTGTTCATAATGCCTCCCTAAGTATTTAATACCTCTGCTAAAGCAAAACTCATTTGAGACAGCTCACTAATTCCAAAAAATAGTTGTGTGGTGAATCAGTCCCCACTGGGGCGGTTTAGCCACACCCTTTGTTCCCATATTTCTGTCCTTGCAGGCAGGCCTCTGAATGGAGCCCCAAGAAAATTCTGCTTCCGTCTCTTCAGTGCTGGTGCTTTCCTGCAGTGTGTGTGTTAACATGCTGTATTTTAAAATGGCAGCTTCAGTGATGCCTGCGTGTCCCCATGCCTCTGCAAAACAGATCCTTCCAAGGGTATTATGCACTGCAGCAGACTGCCAGGTTTTTGCTCCTACTGTTTTTCCATGTGTTTTATTATGCAATTTTGGTTAAAAGTTGCTTATTTTTCACTGACTGCTAATACTTTCACTTAAGCTGGAGATTTATGCGTCAGTGGTGGTTTGGGGTTTTTGGGGCTTTTTTTTTTTTTTTTTTTTTTTTTTTTTGTCTCATAAGGAAAGTACTACTTCCAAACACAAGTGTCGCCTGCAACAAAGCGTGTTTGAAATTCTCAGAGATGTTTGCTTGGCTCTCAGGGTCACACTGGAGTATGGGACACCTCCCGTGGGTCTGCCACGTGCGGTCTCCGGTACAAGCACAGTGAAGTTTGCAGGAAGTGATAGTGATAATGTTATTACTCCTGCTTATGTTTTTAGAAAAAGACATTTTGCCTCTGGGCACAGCACCTGGGGCAGCGAGCGCTGCCCCCCCTCCAGTTCAGAGAACTGAGATGTGATGTAAACTCTCCCCCACCCTTCCTCTGGCCTTATCTTCCATGCAACAGACCTTTTTTTTTCTTTGCTTTCC
>NW_010146382.1:4384-5910 GCF_000699245.1 Pterocles gutturalis
CCCCCCGCACCGTTCTCTGTGGTTGCCAGAGCTTGTCTGTCCCTTTCCCCAGCTTGTCTCTCTCCTTTCTCAAAGCAAGCCTCTTGGTTTCAGCCAAATCCCATTCCTCTCTCATCTTTTCCTTTTGCTCTGTTGTGGTTTCACCTGTGGCTGGGAGCCAAACACCACAGCCGCTCGCTCACCCTCCCCTTTCCCGGGGATGGGGGAGAGAACCAAAGGGGTAAAGGGGAAAAAAAAACCCATGAACTGAGATAAGAACAATTTAATAACTCAACTACAATAATATTGGAAATAATAATGATGATGATAATAATAGTAATATATACAAATATACAAATGAGTAACACACAGTGACACTGCTCACCACCCCGTGACCAAGGCTCAGCCAGTTCCCAGGCAGTGATCCCAGAGCAGGGAGAGTCCCGAAACCACAATCCCAGAATGGAGATAAGAGCCTGAGTGTCCCAGACCGAGAGCTGACCAAGGAAGGGAGACGACCCAGGGAGAGGGACCACCTGGAGTGAGATGACCCAGAGCAAGAGCTGATCCGGAGCCAGAAAAGGGGTGAGCTTCCGCAGAGCCTCCCCTCTCCCCTGGCCATGCCGGGCATGGGATGGAACAGACCATCGGCCAGTTTGGTCTCAGCCCTAACCCTGAGGTCGAATCCTGGGCTGGTCACTGGGGCTGTGCTCCCTCCCAGCTCCTCCTGCCCCTGCAGACACGGGCACACAGAGAAGCTGGAAAGTCCTTGACTGTCCTGGCAGCAGCTGTAAACATCACTGTTATCAGCCACCTTCTCAGCACAAATCCAAACCACAGCCTCTCCTTAACTGCTGTGAAGAAAGTTAACTCTGTCCCAGCTGAAACCAGGACCCTCTTTTTGCTTGCATTTGCTGTCTGGAGATGCTCTTCTCAGTTGCCACCCTAGATCCTCCTGGTATTTCCCTGTGCAGTCCCTGGCACTGCTCTGCAAACCTGGAATGGCTTTTTTGGGGCCAAAACTGGAAATAATTCACCCTGTGCTCTTGGCAATTGCCAGCGCTAGTTTCTTCCTTACACGTCCATCTGCAGCACTTTGTCCAGCCCTGTCCGTACCCTGAGGATCTGGAGGACCTCCTACCAGGGGGGTTTCTCTGGGGTGCAGCTGCTGGTGATCTCATATCTGTGCATGTCACAGTGTGGCACTTCCCGTGGTGACACCAGCCACAGAAGCACCTGTGAAGTGTCCTGGTGACCCGCAGTGCTCCTGGGGTCGGTTCTTCTCCTGCCCACCATCTCCAGCGCTTCTGCAGCTCTTGCTCCCCTTGGGTCAGCCCTGTGCTGCCGGTGGCTGGAGTGGGGCTGAGTGTGTCAGGAAGGCTTGCTTGTCCGTACAAGGACTCGGCTTGTTGAGGTTTGTGGAGCATCGATGGCAGGTGGTTGCACAGTGGGGAAAGGAGGATGAGGAGGAGTGACTTTGTTCTGCAACATTTGAATGCTTTGCTAGCAGGAGTAGCAGTGTGTCTTGGCTTCCTGAGCTCTGGGGA
>NW_010146383.1:0-56620 GCF_000699245.1 Pterocles gutturalis
GGGGAGCGGAGGAAACAGCGGGACGCTTCCTCACCGCAGATTGTCCACACGTGTGCTGACAGGGTAGGGGACAGGGAGCTTTTCGGCTGCCGCAGTAGGAGTTCTCGGTAGTTGTAAGGAGCGTGTGTCCTGCTCGTACTTTTTCAGAAGCGATGTTCTGCGCTGTGTGGTGCGCATCGAGTGTCAGCTGGACGTGTTGCATGAAGTGTGGGGTTTTTAAGCGTTTAGATGGTTTGTAAATAAAGCAGCAAGTGTTAAAAATGGGATGTTTGTTCTTATTGTGGTGTTACGGGGGGAAAAAGCTTTTGTCCACTCCAGTAAAGATAAGTTTCAGGGGTTTTTGACAAGTGGGAGGACAGCACGGCTTTGGAAATGCTTGTCCCCAGTTCTGGTGTTGTTTGAATGTACTGGGTTGTCTTACTGATTTTTTAAAATGTTAGCTCTTGTGCTCCTTAGAGTCAGATACCGGCTGTCACCTAATGTGTCTGTGCTTGCATGCAGAACCGATAGTAAATGCACCCTCAAGAATTTCTTCAATGAATCCGTGTCTCCGCCTCAGCCAAGCCTCTGTGCCTGTGGATTGGCTTCTCAGAGGTTACAGCTGTCAAAGGAGGCTCCGTGCCTCTCTCATTGGTTTTCTCATTTGATATTAAAAGGAATCCTCTGTCTTACCGTTGTGTTTTGTTGCCTTTTTTTTTTTACAACGTGTGATATACTGTGAGCAAAACTTCCAGTATATCCTAAAGAGTAAATTTCTACTGGAATCTGGGAACGTATGTAAAAGGAGCAACAGCGTGGTACTAACGAGGCAATCCTGGAGGGGAATTTGTTTTTCTTGGTCTTTGAAGTCTACCTTGCAGTGCTGTGTTTGTTTATAAAATATGGCTTATTTTTCAAAATTATTGTTATTTTGTTAAATCATGTTTTAAATAAACTTGTTGATGGAAAACTGCAGTAAGAGTTCAAGCAAATGAGCTGCTTGTGGACTGCTTAAATAATCATGAAGAAAATTAGATTTATGCTTCAGTAAAACAGCTTTGGTGTTGTACTAAAAAGTTTCTTTTTTGTAAGAATGAGGTGTATTTTCTCTGCGCTGAAATGTGGCCATATTTGATATACTATGTAATAATCTCAAAATGAAATGGTCATTGAAGGAATATATAAACACAGTGCTAGACACATCAACCAGACAGAATTGTAAACTGTACTAATATAGATTGTTCGGATATTGCTGTCTAGTGACAGTTTCATTCATGGAGTAGCCCTTTTCCCAGTGTTGCACAAATAGTTCTTTAGTGTAAATTTTTGTGGTGGCAGTATGTAAAGCCCTTCTAGGAAAGGCTGTTGTAGATGACAGTAGTTAAATATTTGAGAAATGTTTTAAACAGTTTTTATTCGTAGCAAATATTGCTATGATCAGTTTGGTGTATTTTGAAAGGGACTCTTGGGAGGGGAGAGAGAGATCTGCATAGTCGTTTCTGACATCTCAATTACTTGAGTGTCTCAAGGCCTTTTTTTATCCCGGACTTTTGCCAGGAGTGCATCTTGTGAAAGGTGTCTTGAACCATCAGGTTAGCTGAGGATTGACGTTTGCTGTACGTACAAACACACAAAGCTCGTGCTGTGCTGCTTCCCTTGCTGTGTCACCCTGCGTGAAGCCTCAGTGAAATCAGAAAGGTCTTGTACTACAGTGTTTCATGGGGTTAAATATCATCTTCCACGACTGACTTTCACTGCAAATAACTGTGTATTTACAGATTTGCAAGGTTTAAAATGGTTAAGATTGACATGTCTGTCTGACTGTTCTTTTCAACCTAGTCCTGCTAGTACAGGCATGTGGTTTGTTTTGTTCATTATTGATATTTTGTATATACAGAAATGCAGCTTTTGGTCCATTTGTTTTTAATGTTCCTTTTTTTTTTTTTTTTAACTAGTGCTATTGTTTGGAACACAGGTTTAAAGCCCCGGGGGTCGGCTTAATGGTTGTCAGTCATTTCTACTATTATTATTATTATCAAAGTTACTTAGACTGTGTGTTAAAATGTCATACAGTCACTGTAGTCCCAGGGTAGGCGACACGCACACACTGCTGGTCATTCCGCTACAAAAAAACTGTACTGCCCAGCTTGTCAGTGTGAGCATCTTTATTTTACTTTTCATTTCATCTTGATGAATATTCTGGACCTATTTCTATTTAAGTATCTTAGAGATTTATATCCACTTGCAGCGTTTTACAAATCAGCAGCTCATTTCTCTCGGTTTGAGATTACAGCTGTGAAAGAATTAGGCTTCTGGTCTGTAGCATGTTTATGTTAGCAAGTGTTTATAATTCACCCTAAATTAAACCTGAGGAAGAAAATTGTGTGGGTTGGTTTTGTGTGTGTGTTGTTTTTGTTTGGTTGGGTTTTTGTTTTTTACATCGTGTGAGAGAGGTTACTATTAAGCACAAAGCAGGAAGATGTCCTTTTGTGAGCTTTGAAAACAGAGCAGAAATATTTCATGTTGTTGTTTTTTCTGATGAGTAAGAGTTGTATTTCATAATGCTAATGAGTTGTTTTGACTAGAAGGGGGGAAAGTTGCAGAATAGATAAGCCCTGGTTTTGTTTCTTATCACATAACTACATGTTTTGCATTTGAATAATATTATTGGAGATTGCTGAGTTGCACATCGTGGGGAAAAAAATCATGGTTAATAATGAGGCAAATTCAGGCTGAATGCTTTTGCAGATAAATTTGTTTGAGTTGTTAGGGAAGCTAAAAGCATGGTGATACCTAGATTGCCTGGGCAAAGCTATCTGAACATTCATCTCAAAATTCTCGTTTGAACAGGCATTCATTTACAGTTAAGTTTGACATCCCATGACAAGGCTAAGGTTATGGAGAAAAAAGTGCATGAATAGCAAGTTAAGGACATGGTTTAACGTTATGAAAATGCTGACAGAGTACGAATGAGAAGTGACTGCCATTCTCAGTCCTTGAGTGATCACCTCAGGATGATCTTTCACTGATCGTTAAATATAATGTTCAATTTTGAGTATTTTGACAGTCTGGAAGTAGTCAACTTGAAGGAATCCTTTCTTGCTTTCTCTTCTGTTTGTACTCTCTCCTAGTTCATTCGGTTTCTCTTGTAACACTGGGAACTTGAAGTGTTCATCGTCTGTCGTTCAAGGCATCCTGACGCTAGTGATGCTTCTGAGGCAGCACATTCATTCTCCTTTTAAAACGGGAAGCCTTAACTTTGCACGAATCATACAGGTTTTTGTTTGGATATCTTTGCTGATACGGTGTAACGTAATAAATATTTTTGCTAATAGAATGAACTGAGAGAGTTCAGCCAGTAGGACTTTGAAATATGTGCATGCACACATGAGACCGTTAATCTAATGGCAATACTTACTTTTTAAAAAAAGTTTATGACTTAGTCCTGCATTCACATTTGCTTGCACATATTCTTATACCTAAACTTCATTTTTGTGTTTTCTGTTTACAAGATCAAATAACAGTCACTTCTTATCTTTTCTTGGAGGGTCTTCATCCTGCGTGTGTGACCATAAGCACATTGGTATTGGTGGGGAGTTAGGGGTGCTCTGCTTTTTCCCCTTTTGTCTGTTGCTGAAATGGTACATGTTTTACAGATTATGCATTTTTTGTACATCACATTATTAGCTGATACAGTCATGTATTTTTAAAGGAGATGAATGGACTTGTTCACATACTATGGCTAATTGTCAACATAAAGGCTAGTAGTCTTGTTTGATTGAGAATTCTACACACTGGAATTTTTTTGGGTGCATCCATGCTACCGGCTTGCTTTCTGCAATGAAATCAAGAGTTTGGAATTCGGGGTTCAAGTCTCCCCCTTGCACTCCAGAGACACTTTCACGTCTTTTTTGGGAAGAAAAGTCTTTAAAAGCTGATTTTGTATATGGAAATGCCAGATATTTGCTTTCATAGCATGAATAGATTTTTTGCTTTTAGTCCTAACCTAGCAATAATTATTTATACTAAATTATAATTGTTAACCAATAGGTGCCTTAAAACAATTAGCTTAAATTTTATGACTACGATGGTATTTTCTTTTGGAGAGAAATGAAGTTGTGTTGTTAGCTGGGCTCTTGACATCCGTGACTTCTAGGAAGACGCTTAAATGAATGCAGTCAAGTATTACAGACTCTCATAGAAAGTATAAAGTAGAAAAAAGTAGAAAAGAAGAAGGAAAGTCAGGTTTAGGTTTAGAAAACATAAATGTACATAAATGACTCCCCATGTGGACAGAACCTATTCTAACTTGAGATTTGTATGTCAGATGTGCTTTTGTAACCTGTGGTTGAACTCTCAAAGTTCCTTACAAATGAGGGGCTTTGTAAAATGAAGAAACAGCCAGGGCACCAGTGTGTAAAATAGGTCAACAGCAGGTAACTTCAGTTCAAACCATGCAAATATTCTGTAAAACAAAAGTCCCTCAAAAAGACACTTTGAAAGTCTAAGTAAGAAACTCAGAAGATTGTGCTTCCATGCAAAACTAAGTGGAATAAAGACAGCAGACTTCCCTTAGGAAAGAAATGGGATTGGTTTGATTAGAGTCAGTGGGTTTATATGCTGGGGAAATGTAATTCCCAGTAGAAGTTTATTTCCCAGTTTGAGTTCAGCACCTTTATTTATTTGCTTACTTGGGGTATGTTTGGAGTCTGCTGGGATTACCGAAGTATGCTGGGTAGCAGGTAGCATAACTGTGTTGTAATCTGTATTAATGGAATTGTAAACTTCTGTTGGAGACCTCTTCCCCTGCCTTCAAGTCCTGTGTTTTTCTCCCTCCCCGTGAGACCCATTGCATCATGCAGCGATGTTCCTCACAAGTGCATATTTCAACTCAGTTTCCCAGCCATTATTTCAGTTTTCAGCTGTGATCTTCTGTCCTTCCTGTGCTTTCACCTGTAAAATATTTTTGTGGCCAACAGAAACTTCATTTCAGTCCACCTCAGGTACTTTTCAATGTCCTATTCAATAAGGGTGTATTGGACTTAACACAATCCAACCTGCTTAGTGTTAGCTTGACGTGGCAGTGAGGATGAAAATAAGCTGTTGATGAACGTGGACCCCATCTAAATGCTAGAGTAGTGTAGCACAGGTAACTGGCAAACTGTTAAACTGAGTAACTTTTGTTTTAATTTGTTCTGGCTTCATGTGGTTGAAGTTAAACAATACAAAGATTTGCTCTTAAGTCTCAAACTCAGGATCAGTTTATTAGGGCTTATCACATTGACACCTATCAGCTAACCTGCAGCAGCTGCTTGTGAGTACAGGCTTAGCCTGGGACAAATGTCAAGTAATTGATCTTGGAGTGTGCTTTTAAGGTAGGGCTGAGCCAGAGTAACTGTGGTGTGCAGCTGGTAGGGATGCTCTGCTTTTTGGGCTGCTGAGGCCCACCTGACTCGATGATGGGATGTGAAACCATGTAGAAGTTGAGCATCCTGTACTTTCAGGAGAAGTGGGGATAGAAGGCTTGGGAATGGAGAAGCATGAGACTGCAAGGCTTTTGGTGTCATCCTGAGGTTAGATGGGTTCAGCCCTATCTTAAAACCACGCTCTCAATTTAGATAAAGTTGCACTTTTGCTGCAGGCTACAGTCCGTATTCATGGGGTCAGTTAACAGCAGTCCATTAAATCTGTCCTGACTTGTTTGGGTCCCCGAGTCCCCAGCAGAGAACAGTACTATCTGCCTGGCCATTAATTGACAATCACACCTCGTTCATTATGTGGGAACTTTCCCTTATAGGTAGGCTTCCTCAGGATGAGGTGTCATTCCATGATGAAAGCTAGGGAGAAGGTTTTGAAATCTGCCTCTCTGTCACTCAGCCCTGGAATGTCTCAAATGTAGGTAGCAGTCTTTCCTTTTCCTGCAATTTAAGAAAACCTCAGAAGGAAATATCTCGGGCAGCTTCAGTTGTGCTTTGAACTACATGGTGCCAGATTTCATATTGCTCCTGCTTGGCAAAATTGAGCGTTAGTCAGCTTTGTACTATTTCTGTGTTGTTTGAGATCACTTGGGGTGTCCCATTTGAATAATTTAGATCAACAGACATTAAATCTGCTTATATTAATCTTGGGTTTAATTATTTTTTGTAAGAAAGATAATTTTTATTGGTGCTAGACATTCAAAAGATTATTTGTAATTTATTTTGCCAACAAAGCTAATAAATTATGCCATGTTTATACTTACTTGAACAGTTATGCTGTAGCGTATTTATCATTGTAACTGTTCAACTTTTTAAAAGATAAATAACACATTTAATATTTACATAAACAAAATTACGGTTAGACCTTAGATGTTTCAGAAGCCATTGGTGGTGAAGATTAATTGTAGATCTGAAGTTTCTGTAACAAGTAGAGAAGAAGTGAACCGGATCTGAATTACTGTGTATGAAAAGGGAGTAAGAAGTAGAGAAAATAATTTTATTATAATAAGTTATATCAATATAGGCTGTTATAATTTCATGTTTAATGTTGACTAGTCCTGAGTAAAAAATTATTTTGCAATAAACTATTTTAGAGGTTTGATTTTAATCCATTTTGCAAATTCCTACTTGTTAATATAGAATAATCACCGGGTAGTGTGACTGGAGGTTGTTGGGTTTAAATCCTGTCACTGTAACAGAAGTGCTCTCAGTATAAGGGAGCAGAAGTTTGCAGGAAAAAAAAAAAATCTAAGTTCCTAACTAACTTTGATGCAATTTTAATTGCGATTAATACATTTACACCGATAAAATGCATAATCCTTTAAGGTAAAAGGAGAGATTACCACACCTGATTCTCACTTTTTTAAAAAACAAACAACTTATTTTTTCAGACATAAGCCAACAAGAAAATGCTTGGAGTAAGAATTTCTGACTTCCTTAGGTACAAATACGCCTTTGGTCTGTTATTATTTTAAATGCACACTTCAGAGTGGAAAGAGTAGGTGAGCTGATACCGGAGCTGTATCCTCCAAATAAATTACTTGGTAAAGAAAAATGCCATTTCCCACGGATAAATGTGTGAGGACAGAACGGGCTTGCTTTTGTCTAATAGACTTACTCCTTTTGTCTTTGAAGTTTGGTGTGCTCAACACCTCACCAGTACGTCTATCTCAGAGTTTTTCTCTGTGAGGTATTTTCTCATGTTTTTGTCCTCTTAAATTGCAAGAAGTTAAGGCTTGCACAGCTTGCCTTGTGAGGTCGTTCTCCAGTTCATTAGATGTCACTCTTCTGTCAGTTTTCCATATCAATAAAACACTGGTTTTTTCCATTTTATCCTGTGTCCTCTGTGGCAGACAAATTCTTAACCATCTTAACCAGACAAATTCTTAACCATCATATTTATAAATGTTTCCTGCCTCCTTTTCCCTAGTTGTTTTCTGGTGTTTACATTTGAATTTATAATTTGGTTTTCTTGGCTTTCTACCATTTTTATGGCTGCAACTCACACTTTTTATCTGCTTGAGTTGCATAACAAAAGCTATTTTGATTTTAAAGCATCCTGGTAATGTCCAATTCCCCTGTGCTAAACTTAGATATACACAAAGTACTGGATGTCTCACAGTGGTACCCAATGACTAGATAAGTAAGATAGAGACTGTTGTTACAGAAAGTTAAAAAATAATAGTATGTGTTTCTTGAGTTAAGGGTGTTTGAGTTAACATGGAATTTTGTAGTTAATTTTTAATAATTTTGATTCCTACCAATTATTATATGTGCACTTGTGTGGTAATTTTTTTAACGCTTTTTTCTAAGTTGTCCTAACTTCAGAACCAATCTTTGCTATCTGCTATTTTATTATAATATGGTGGATTTCGGTTTTGGTCATGAGGTCTTCGGCACTCCAGGTTTCATCACTTTGGTGAGAACATTTGTTTTAAAAATTGTAAAATACAAATTCCTTCCTATTGATGTGTGTATCTCAGTTAAATAAAAATCCATAGTTAGAACTTTGTATCTTCTGGAAAGAAAATGTTACACAAGTCAGAAGGTTAAATAGTGCAGCGAGAGAGGGAGAGGTATTGTAGGCAACTTGTTCTTCAATGTGAAAGTTATACCTGAAGCTTTCCAGGAAATTGCCTTGCTACTGAAGATGAAATTACTGGGCTCATTTGGTACCTAAACTCTTGGGAACTTAACTTCAGTGCTAAGGCAGTACGTTCTGCTTTGACCACAGGGACTTATTTTTAGTGCGTGTCTTTCATTTAAGCAGCCACGTGTGTTCTCACCTCTTCATCTTTGAATCAAGTTGGATCCCACCAGCCTTCAGGCTTCAGGTAGGCCCAACAAAACGAGACCCCGCTTAACCTGTGTGGCACGAGAGGGAACTGATGTTTCAGGAGACCAGTTGAAGGTAACATGGTTTCTTTGCTAACAAATGTCATAGAGCAAGTAGCCTCAGATGCCTGAGCCACACGAGGCTCCGGAGTGGAGTAGCTTCAAGTGAGGTTTCTGTGCTGGGACCAGCAGCACGCGTGCTGTTAGGAAGTTGTTGGGTGATCCAAATCTCCAGTTGTGGGATGGAGTGAGGCAGCAGCCGCCACGGCGCTGCCTTTCCCAGGTCCTTGTGGCCTCTCAGCAGGGCGAGCGATCCCATGGGGGGCTGTTATTAGCTTCTCTTGGAGAATTTCCAGTTTTCCCTCCTAGTGACTCTTACTCCTCTGCGAGGAGCACAGTTTTGTGACTCATGGTCACATGAAGGTTTTGATGCGTGGAGCCAGAAATCAAACTGCGTTCAGATTCTGTGTATACGACTGTATTTACAAAGGGGAAAACTATTGTTGTAGAATCTCAGCTGTTTTAAAAATACATTGTGGAGTTAATTACATGAAAAAAATGAGAGAATATTTATATGTATAGGTGTATATCTTTCCATCCCTGTTTGTCTGACTTGGGACAATCAAGTTATGCTAATTGGAGGAAATTGCAAAAAAAATGAAAAGGAATTCCTTAGATGCAGTTTGTTAACAGTCTGCTCTGTTTAAGGTTGCATTTGTTGTGCGGAGAATGATACAAGTATATCACAAGGAGCTAGATGAAGACTTCTTTCTATCTCTTTTGACTAGATGTTGCAGTACTTGTAGTGATTTTCTCTTAAGGTCATGCAAAGGCATCTGGGGGGGAAAAAAGGTCCTGCTTTTTGGGAAACATAAGTTTCTCAGACAGTACCCTATTTATCCTTTCCAAAAGGAATTTTTAATAATTTGTTTTAATTCATTGTTATACTATAACAATAATTCTGGTTTTAATAACTTATACTCAAGTTTTGGCAGACTGGAAACTTGTATAATTAAATGTAGCTTTAAAATATAGTGCTCTAGGGTTTTTTGGAGTTTCATAAACAGTGACAATTTTGTCTCAATGATCATAAATAGCAAACAACCATTATAGGAATGAGAGATTGCTCATGTTCTCGTACCTTGCTGCTGTCCCACTCAGTAGGGTACATTTGGGTTGTCTCACAGTTGTTTCATGTCTGTTATTACATAGGATGATTGAAATTGCATTGCTTGCTTTTTCTCCATTAAACTAGAGATTGTTATTTTGGGGTTTTTTTGTGCTGCAAGGTTGACTAAGGAAGCACAAAAAGGATTGTGATTATTCTCTGGTCATCTTGCTTTCTCTACACTTCCATCAGTGTCTCACAGGCTAATTTCCATCCTCATTTTTTAGCTTGCCTGTAGTTGCTTTGTAGTGCCTAAATTGGCTTTAATCAGACTGACAGAGAGGAAATGAAGGAATTTTTTGGCATTTTTTTAGTCCGAATTTTATTCACTTAGTACACAGCTCCTATGTAGACCTAAGTATCCAGACGTGAAGCATAATCCAAGGATGTTGGGCTCAGTTAAGTGTTTTTGGTGGCCCTCCTGTTGAATGGTTTCAGCCTGTCAGCATTCTTGAGATAACATTCAGGGGATGTATCTATAATTGGATGATTTGTATGTAAACTGTTCAGAGAATGGCTTGTCTTTTGGTTTTTAGATGACACTAGCCTTGCTTTGTGAAAGCACAGTTGTTTAAGAACTGGAAAAGGGAAGAAAGTGACAGAAAAGTGTGGTGGTGTGGGTTTTTTTTTTTTTTTCTGTTGTTATAATAGTTCGCTCACTTGTGAAATAACAGAATGACTTTAGCCAAATAATAAAAAATCTTACCAAGTCTGTGAATTTTTATGATGGAAGTAGGGCAGTTTGATTCACTTCGCCGCTGCCTCCTTCATGGAGCCGTCTGTAACAGCAGCCTACCATGAGTACTTTTTTTGGCCTGTAGTCATAATTCATCAGTACAGAAGGCAAGTGTGCAGCAAGTGGTTCTTGTGATTATTTAAAAAAAAGGTGGGGCAGGAGGTATCATATTGGAAAAACGTGATATGGCCGAAAGTGAAACTGAAGTGTTCCCATGAGCCCTTTCCACTTGTAAGGAGGGCCTTATGCTCTACCTTCTGTTTGTTGTGGCCTTTCTTGAGCTTCCTTCCACTGAGAGTCAGAAACCCCTTAGGGAAACCAAGAGGAGTTTCAGTCCTATAAAGCAGCTTTGCTTTGGGTGCATTGGTTTGAACTCTACATGTAAATCTTTGCTGTTTGTCCAGCTCTCTGCGCTACTTCATAACTAATCAAACCTTTTAAGGTTTGATGTAGTAAGAGGAAACGGATCTGATTACTGAGTATATTCTCCACTGGGTCAGTAGAAAATAATATGTGATCAATTTTGCTAGTTCACTAAGGTGTTTGCTTTTCAAAATAAATTGGAAATGAAGCACTGAGTGTCTCCTAAGACACTCATTGCTGTCTCAAGGGTGGAAATTGCTGTGGAGCACAGATGGGTTTCCTGATCTGTATGTGACTCCTTATTTCAGTTAACTGTGTTCCCTCCCAGGGCAGAGGGAGGGGAAAAAAAGGAGAACAGTCTGTAAGTATCTGCATTTTCTTTCCTTCCCCATCTTAGGCTTTTCAGGTGCTTAGATCCACTTTCAGTTATGTTAACCTTAGAGCTAGAAGTCAATCCTACATCAGATAATTGGTTATCGTTTCGTTTATAGAAAGTTGACATGTCCAGGAGTCTCTTTTTAATTATTAAAAAAAAAAAAATCTTTGTCAGTGAGCTACTAACAGCTCAAGAAAACTTCATACTGTTGTTGTTATGGTGAAAAATGTATCCTTGATAGGAAATATCAATCTCTGCACTGAGAATAAATGTTAATTGGCCATGTTTTTGCTGGCAGTTAAGGACTGAAAGGGTTAACCACAGAGGAAAACAAAAGATGGTTATATATACTGGTTATACTTTTGGCTTGGAAATCTTTATTAAAAAAACCAAATCTTTACCAAAAAAATGGGGGGGAGGGGTGTACAAAGAGGGAGTGTATAAGGCTGTGGCTTTAGAAGGGGAAGAAGTTTTTGATCAAAGTAGCTTTTGAGCTTTATGACACTTTTCTCTAAGTGTTACAGCAGGTGTTACTAGCTGTGGTTGAGACTTTGCAAGATGATTCTGCACACCTATATTTTTTGTTTCTGTATCTACCTATTAAATATAAAAATGTCAATGAATAAGTATTTCCTAATTCAAATGTAGCAAATAGAATCTCTAGGCTTCAGGAAGTTTTCCTTGATTGCAGTGCTTGAGTTGTTTTTGACTGCAGGTAGGTTGGAAGGCTGACTCCAGGCTGACCTAGAAATAGCTTATTTCGAGTAGGTAAAGCTGTTAATAAATGTACTTTTCCATGATATGTAGATATTATGAAGTGAATAGAAGCAGTGAAATAGCCTTTTAAAGGATTGTAGCATCGCTTGTATGGTATAGTTTTAAGGAATGAAGAAGGGAACAGGTATGTTTAGTTCTCATGCTGCTTGTTCTAGGGCGTTTGTATCTGGTGTGGAATTGCTCATTGCAGTTTCAGAATTGGGACAGATCAGCTTTTCAGTGTGATGATGGTAATCAGCATAGGCATCTCCAAATGTGCTCATCCAAAAAACTAGCACAGTTTCTTAATGATAAACACTTTCGGAGAGAGTACTATGGGGAGGGCAACAGGGAACCTAACGGATAAGGAAAAAAACAAGCTCGTCTGTAGGATCCAAGCGCTCTGTTTTGAAGGAGCAGAGTAAAAGGGTATGTTGGTAAATGTGGTTCTGGTGGGTACAAATAATCTTCAGTATCTGTCACTGTTTCCCTTAAAGTTTAACAAAAATAATCTTTAGGAGAATATTACCTGTTGACTTATTACTGTTATTGAACTTTTTTTCATAGTGAAGAAACTTCCAAATAGCAATTTTAGAAAGAACAGGAAACCCGTGGTATTTCAGGGTTGAAAGGACATGGCAGTGAAGGCGCCTTGCTCTGATTTGGACTTCAAGCCTGGTTCTGAACGTGTGCAACCAAAGCTAAGCATTTTGAGGTACCACTGTTGTAGGGTTTTTTTTGGTTTTCTCCTCTGAGGAAAAATAAAAGCAAGGATTGCAGTGTCTCAGTATATGTTCAGAGGAGTGATTTCAAGTCTTGATCTGGACTGTGAATGGCTGTCGAGTCATTTGGATTGGAGTTTCGAAGGTGCTGGTGTGAGACTTGCAGATGCAGCGGACTCTTGTGCCACTTGACATGGAACGGGTGGATTCATGCTGGCAGGACAGGCTGTCTGCACCAAGAAAATAATATATTTTTATAAAATATTATGGATTATACAAAGCCAGTGACTTCAGCGATTTGCTGTAAAGTGTTGGCAGCATGGTTATTGTACAGTTGAAGGTACCTGCATGACTGAAGTGTGTCTAAAGAGATGAACCTTTCACTTGGAGAACAATTTTGTTTTCATGCGTAAATATGCTAAAGCAGCAGTACTGCATATGCTAAACACTTAGATATTTCTAATTCTCTTATGCTGTTAGTTGAAGAAATGGGACTATCTCAGCTGTATTTGTTTGACATTTTTAGTCATACTAGTGAGAAAGGTTTGGATGTGCTTTTTAAAGAAGTAGTGGGTAATAACTCTTTGACAGGTTCTCCACTTTATTCCCATGGCAGCATGTTCTGTTTGCTATCATCACTGTTTCCTCTAATGTTCAGTTGTTTTGTGTGAGATCTTTTTTTTTTCCTCTACTTCAGAATGAAGTATGAGTTAAAATATGCTGTCTGTCTTTCAAAACCGTAAGGAAAGTTGAAAAATAGACAAAAACGTGTATTGGTATGCCAGTTATTAAATCTATCTTTAAAAATGCTTTTTTAGTTTAGTAAAGCCCTTTAATTAGACAAACTTTTGCACGAAAGTCTTCAGAGTTTGTTTAAACAGAACTATTTCAGGAGTTTAAAATTTGTGTTTTCCTTAGCTTCATGTTCAGCAGAAAGATTTGCCTCCTCCCCCAATTTAAAAATTACATAGCTTATCTGTCTCTTTTCAAGCTCTACTGTTTGAGTGACAGTCATACTGTTAAGGCTTTTCTGTTGGAAAGCTGTGTTATGCTTGAAGGCTTTTTATAGTAAAGAGAGTACTGACACCTATTGTCAGACTTTCCTTGGAAACTCTTTGTATGCTTACTAGCAGTGTTACAAAAAGCGAGACCTGAATTACTCATCTGCACTGTTTAATGGGCCGTGGAGCCAAAAGATGTTTTGAATTCTGGTTGCTGTGTGTCCTCCTTCACTACTTTATCTGGTAATTAAACCTTGTTTACCCATTCATTAATTAGGCCACTGGACTAGTGTGGCTTCTCTAGTGTCTGGGTTTGTTTTAGTTTGGGGGTGTGGTGGGGAACTGTAAGTTGGTTGGCTGCGTGAGGAATGCATCCTCAGCAAATTTGTCGATGATCTTGCATTAGGAGCAGTGGTTGGCTTGCCAACAGTGGAGAATCTGTCTTCGTAGATGCTGAGAAACTTGAGGACTGGCCCAGCTGAAACTTTGTGAAGTTGAGTTAGGAGAAGTCCACAACTTCTGTACCTGTGGCAGAACAATAATGCTGTGCATCGACGTGGGCAGGGAAGTGCCTGGCTGATGGGCAGCACTGGTGGAGACAAAGGACCAGGCGATGGGCCAGCGGTGTGTGCACGCTGTGTGACGGAGGCATGGTCTAGAGTGGGCTACGTTAGGAGGAGTGTGGCTACCGGGTGAGGAAGTTATGTTCCTTCAGTTGTCAGTGGCAAGGCTGCTCTTGAAATGTTCTTTCCTGTTACTCTGCTTTCCGCAGATTTCTCAAAGATGTTGAGAAACTGGAAGGTAATCTGTCAGTGGGCTGCCGGAGTGGCTAAAAGCTTAGCCCATGGCTACTCAGAGGAGATGGTGAGGGAACTGCTCTTGTTACTTCTGACGAAAGAGGGTTAGTACCTCACTGTAACAGGTTACTTGGAGGGGCTGTGGAAACTGGAAGTCTTCAGAACTTGAAAACATTATGACTGAGTTATATAGTGTTGGAGATAATAGTCTTCAAGTAGGAGTTGGACGGATAACCTCCACAAGTCCTTCCTGACACCATTTCTGTGGTATTCCTCTCTACGGTGCGGTTAACTGTTAGGAGACAACTTTAGGGATATCAGTTGAAAGCAACACAGCAATGAAACAAATTTTATTTTAGTTGAATTGCCTACTCAGTGCTGTGGAGCCCTCCAAGACACACTTTAATGCTGGAGTGACAGATTTACTCGGCATGTTGTAACTCAGGCAGATCACACAGATATTTGACTGTGTGCTTGTCTTAATTCTAATAGCATTCACTTGGGAGCCTGATAGTTGGATTTAATGTTGCTTCATCTGCTACAGGAGATTCCCAAAGCTGCTTTTCCAGTCACTGATTTGTTACATTCTAATTTTGCAGAAATTGCATTATTTGCGTTTCTGCAAGATCTTAATATTTGAGAGGGTGTAACTTATTAAATATCACTTACATGTTTTTTAAAGGTTTGCTTTCATTCACTGCCCTATTTAAAAATAATGTTCTGTAGAATTAAAGAGGAAGAAATCCTGCTCTTGAGAGAATTTACCAAGTGTGTAGCACAGAATCTCTGCATGCAAGACCACCATGCCTGCCAGTTTGCATTGCTGTTGAGTTACTGAAACACTGCTGGTTGTATGTGTGTGGTGTTGGTGCCTGGCCTTCGGTCAGACTGGACAGTCACTGGAGTTAATTGTGGGGAGGGGTACCCCAGAAAACCAAAGGAGGAGATAGAGTAGCAAAGTCTTTTTTTTTTTTTTTTCTCCTGTTCAGAACAAATGCTCTTTCCAGCAGTCAGGTGTGTGGGAATGGCCAGAGGATAACCTGAAGCCCCTGGAATAGGCAAGGTGAGGTTGCATACATCTGTGACAGAGCTGAGCTCCAATTCCAAATTGGTATTCTGCAGTGGCATCCTCCTTCCTCTCAAATTTTGGAAGCTAGAGGCAAGAACTCTGCGGTGGGGGAGAACAGTGAAATAAGAGAGAAACTTTCAGGCTTCTGGTTCCACTAGAGGCTAGTAGTTAATCTGCTAGGGGACTGCAGGTTCCTTGATTTGACTTACAGATGGAGAACTCATGACTTAACTTGCCCGAGTAAATGGCTGTAGTGATTTAGATCTTGTCCACTCTTTGCCTTTACTGGATGCACGGAAGGCAGCATCTGCCAGCTTGGGCATTTGGAGTCCTAGCATGAGACATTTTTGTAATGGTTCAGATGAGTAGACTGCACTGGAGGGTCTGGAGCGTATGCATACACTGTGCAGCTGTCAGCCTCTGCTCAAGAAGGGAGACAGCGAGAGGGGTAGCATTCAGAATCATCCCATCATCTGACAGTCTGACAGGCAGGCTCCTCTTTCTGCTGGTCAGTTCCTGTCAGGAGTTCTGCAGACAGCACTGAAACGATACTAATCGTAGCATAAATCAGAATACTGTGTTTGCACTGGTTGTCTTGCCAAAGTTTAACATGAGTTATTAATGAAAAATCTTGAAGAGAAAAGTTACAGGTTAGGGTTAACTTGCAGCAGTCGATGGGTTTCACTGAGTTAACTAACATGTGAAAAAAACTTTGTAAACTAATACATTTATTGTGATCTTTATTTCACTTTAAATGAATCTGTAGAAATTGTGACTCTTGTTCCGTAAGAATAAAATGCAGTGATACGTGTTCAGTAAGTTTGTGCTTTTCAAGTGTTTTTCTGTGAGCTCTGCTCTTTGTGTTGCTCTTAACTAGCTGAACTTCTAAAGACAGCAAGCTGGTAAGAATTGCCGGGTAGACAGGAATGATGAAATCACCTATTCTTTTGATGATTTGAATCTGTTGCTTACAGTGCTTTAAAGGACTTGCTATACATCTGTTAACTGATCTTGCATAAATTTTCTCAATGGCGGGTTTTGATGGGTTTGGCTTACACCAGCCCTAATTTTCTACTGAGGTTATTTTGTGTGGTTTGACTTTTTCCCAGTCTGGTAGAAGGTGTGGGCTCTTGTCTGCAAAAAGGGCTTTCTTCATCTGTTTGTTGTCCCGCCTAACATTCACTGGAGCTCTCTGATTCCTATCAGTTAGGAACCCCACGGTGTACTAAATGATGGAGAACGCATCTTCTCCTGTAACTAACCTGGAAGCAAGGATCCTGCTGTCCTCTCAGATACAGTAAAGCCCCAGCTCTTTGATCTGGGTCTCCTGTAGAACACCAGGAAAAAAATAGAAGAAAAGGATGACTGTGTGTATACGCTTCTAATACCTAAAACTCTTAAATTTTCCTCTTACAGGAACATCATTTGCAACGGGCTATCTCAGCACAACAAGTTTTCAGAGAAAAGAAAGAGAGCATGGTTATCCCAGTCCCTGAAGCGGAGAGCAATGTCAACTATTACAATCGTTTGTATAAAGGAGAGTTTAAGCAACCAAAGCAGTTCATTCACATTCAACGTAAGTTAAATGTTGGTTTTGTCATGTGTGTCCCCCCCCATGTACATTGTCTGAATTTGTAGATTGTACTCAGTCTTGAGGACAAAGTTTCTCCAAGACTCAAAGTGGGAGCACTCAAAAATCCAAAGTGGATTTATATATGTAAATTCCAGTGTCTCTTCTCAAGTTGTGGAATAATTTAAGGTTGAAGGTAAATGTGAGGTTAATTGTTTATGAGCTCTGTGCTGATACAGTATGTCCATGATCCAGTATTGTGGATCAAGCCATTCTTTTTTTTTTTCCCTGATTCTGAGCAAGAATAACTGAACTAGCCTAGCTGCCTCCTAGTTGCTTACACTGATGCAGAGAGTGGAAGAGGGCTTGTCTTGCTGAACGAGTCTGAAATGCCTGTTGTCTCTAAGTTCCATGTAAAGTGGAGATCAATAGAAGAGTTTTTGTGATGAAGTCAGCCTTCATTCTACTGATGGAAACAGTTCTTGAGGGTTCGGTTTCAACTGTGCTAATGGTGGAGTTCAAGCTATTCACTATAGCATGGATGTATTCTGGGCTATGGGTAACAGGTATTTCTCTCTGCATTTTGCTAAAACTGTAGCATTCCCTTTTTATAGGGAACTCTGAGCTTATTTTATAGCTAAAAGGAAGTACTCTTTTGTATGTGTTTAGCTTCCTCTGTCTTAAAAGATGTAATTAATCTAAAGTTGTAGTTAATTTTAACACTTTTTTTTGGTTGATGTTCTGCTGACAAGTGACACACATTTATAGTTCACTTGTTCCTTGGCAAACAAATCATATTTTTTGTTTGCAGCATGTGGTTCTAGGGGGTTATTTGGTGCCTTGGATTTCTCCCAGGAGTTATCTTTGTAGCAAAACCTTAGATTCAATTATTGCAGGAGCTTATAGGTTGTTACGGTAAAGTAAAAATTCAGTCCTGAGTCACTGCAGAGAAAACTTTTCTCATCACCGGTTCACGTTTTTGGTTCTCAGTTGTATTGGAGGGACTATTGATAGGGCAGTGCTGAAGCACCCTGAACAGGAGTGTGGTCCTCGGTTTGTTTGGGGGTTTGTGCAGGCAGCATTGATTTTATTGAACTCCACCTTGCCAGGCAGAGGGTGTTGATCATCTGTTCCTCTTACACTTGTTTCAGCTGCCTCAACAAGAGGCTGTTGATCTGAGCAGAGAAAGCATTTTATATTTGTGTGTCATCTGCTTGTACACAGAGCTGAAATTGAAGTTGGGCAAAGATTCTTTAAGCCCCAGCCCAGCTGTATGTTGAAGATCCTTGCGTTCTCACCAAGATGGTGAAGTCTCCTATTTTTACCATGTATTTATGAAATAAGAGGTTTTTGGAAATAACATGCTCAAGATCTCTTAGGATACAGTAGAGATCACACTGGTAATGTGAGAAATGAGATAAAAGAAATTAAGTCTTTTTCTCCTTAATAGAAGAAACAAATGTGCAAGCAAGGCAGGTTGAATTAACTGAGACGAAGCTGCTGAAAGAGGAGTGTATTTTATTCTTTTCTTTGTTGGACATTGCCAGAAACACTGTAAATATTGTCAATAAACATGTCTAAAAGTGTTAAAAATATGATGCCAAAATATTCTTTGTCTTGTTGAGACTCACAGTCTTTCTGGACAGGATTACAGAAGGTATTTGAGCTGAAGATAAACATGAGATACTGCTCCAAGATAGCTTTTCCCCACATATCCTGGTTGGAATAGGTGTGATACAAGGGAGCTTTATGCTACATAGACTGCTTAGAAATTCTGTTTTAGTGATAAAAGTACAGAGAGCAACAATACTTACTTTGGCCAGGGAAATTACGTAAACTGATAGATGCCAGGAGGCCACATACTGTAGTCTGTACTTACTGGTGGTTATTTCTAGCAAATTATGCTTTGCTGTTCATCTGGTAGCCAAGGATATTAATATTTTTAACTTTACCAGTATAATTCTTTTCTTTCGACCGGTGGTTCCAAGCAGAGAAAAGCTGATTTCTCTGTGAGGCATGCAATTTGTGAGTAAGCGTGTTTGCAAGTCTCAGTTGACCTAGGTGGCACCAACTCAGGTGACTTTGAACTGAATATAGAACAAATACCTTGAACTATCCTGATTATTCCAGTATGCTTAATTATTTTCCAAGAATGTTTGTCGTGTCAGTAACATGGAGATGCATTGTAAGTTATTAATGTGCAGCAAAGGTTAAGTTAGTACACTTGTGTCCATGCTAGAATTATAGCTAAGTGGGTGTAAGAAAATCAGTGTCTCTAACAGAAACAATAAGAATGGAGAAAACAAATATTGTCAATATATGTGTGTATTTTACCTATGTGAAAAATACCATACTAATGCTTTATCCTAAGTAGCGCAGCCAGATAGTTCCAATATAGTCAAATAATCTTCATTAAGTTGCGTGGTTTGAACTCTAGTCAGTCTTTTTTAAATAAAAACAAACCCAAGTGAAGTGTGCATTTGACATAATTGAGAGTTGACCCTTTTTTTTATTCACTGTGTGTTGCACTTTTTTGTACCTTGCTGTAGCAGGATCTGTTCAGGCTGAGGTGCTACAGACTTGCCGTCGAGGTGGTGGTTTGCTGCTTTGGTACTGCTCTGGATATAATTACCATGATGTGGTTCTTCAGTTGCTCTTGGTCAGCACAGATATCTGCTGCCGTCGGGATCAGCACTGCCCGCTCCTTACTGCCAGCGCCTTTCTGGGGGCAGTTATGTTTGTGGGTGAGCTAACTCAGGGAAACGATTGGGCAGAAAGCTTAGCTTTCATTTTCGGTTAGGTGAGCCTCCGTATTTGTCAGTTTTCTCTCTTGGCTCATTCCATGGTTGCTGGTGTTGGCACAAGCAAGGTGGGAGGAATGTGGCTTTCTGGGCAGGGAAGCTAGTGGAACCGCTTGTTTCAGTGGTAACTGGTGCCTATGTCAGCTTGAAATGGCTGTGGAACCACAGCCTTAATTTAGTTAGCTAAATGAAATTAGTTAATTTAGTTAACTTAAATCCAATTTAAGGTAACTTAACTTAAAAGCAAATCACATCTCTGTAAGTTTGTATAAACTCAGTTCCTAGAGGAGCACATGCAAACAAAAGCAAATCCTCTGAAAGGTACTGCCATTGGGAGTGGTTGGAGTGGTAGAGGATGTAAACTCGGGTGTTGGTTTTACAACAGCAATTAGCAAGCCAGCAAGTTCTGAGTGTTTATATGAGGTAAACTTTACTGGTAGGATCACCAGAGCCCTGTCCAACAGTGAAACAATGTGGAGAAACACAGAAATTCTGGAGTAGGTAACCTACGTTAATCAGTCAATCACAGGAATCTCCCAGGAATTACCAGGAGGAAGGGATATAGGTGATCCATTTTTAACTGTGTGAACTGGCAGATTTATTGTTCTTAAAACCCTAACTAGTAGCAGGTCATGTGAAATATAGTGCTTGTTGTGGCTGACTCTAGTGCTTCACTAATTCTTGCAGGCGTGAATGAACAGTTGCATCTGTTGCTATGGCAGGGGCAGAAACAGAGCGTGGCGATGGGTAGTTATATCACACAGAACATAAACCACCTGGGTCTTGCGAGGGCTTTGGAAGCCAACAAGCTGCCATACTAGAGGCCAACTACAGGATGAAAAATATCTTTTTTCTGGAACCAGTACAGTTTACTCAGTGCTTGGGAAAAGAAGAAAACTGGTCATTAAGGATGTCACTTAAAATATGTTTCAAAGAGCAGTGATAGACAAACTTCAGGGAAGGAGCACACTAACACGAGTGTTCCAGAGCTGTGGTGAGCCAGCCTGGGGATGATTAACTCCTTATGATGGCATGCAGCAGCAACTAACGGAGGAGTGATGGCCGTGATAACTACAGGTCATGACAAATGGTATGAGAAGCATTGCTAGCAAAAGAAAAGCATTGCTAGAAGGTACGAAAAGCAGGATATGTGTCAAGGGCTACTACTGTTCTCACAGTACTGATGTCTTTTTGTATAAGATGAGACTGGGCTTATTTGATGTAACTTGTTCCTGGCAAGTGTATGTTGGATACCTTTTATCTTGTCATTTTGATTATTTGTCAAAATATTTCAGTAGAGTTGAAATTCAGGGAGTAGTTTTCATTAGTGCTTTTTTTTAAGGATTACAGTTTTTTTTTCTGTTTTCCAGCTTTTCAGCACTTCATTTGTCTCAAAATGACAGCTGAGAGAGATGATGTTTTATCAGCAAATAAATTAGTGCAGTGTATGAAGTTAGGTGGACTTGACATGTTACTTAGCCAGTGTTTCACAGGGCCAGATGAACCAATGTACCAGTCAGAAGGGAAGGTTTGACTTCTCATCCCTGTTCCACTTCTGGTTGCATGCACCCCTTTGAGTCTTGAGCTGGTCCTGATGCTTACTGGGTGCCTCTGCAAACTGGTTAAGCTTGCTAACAGGGAGCAGTGGGAGGGAGGGACTCTCCTGCTTTCAGCTGAGGTGCACCATGGGGTCACTTTGGATGCTGGCGATGCAGAAATCTGCCTTTGCTATTTGAGATGGAGATCTGGCTGTCTTACCACTAATATTCATAATGCGTTCTTGAGGATGGTTGGTCTTTTAAGTTGCCTGTTGATGGAATGGTTGGGCTTTTTCTTTTCTTCTTGCTAGTCTTAGTGTCTTCCTGCTAGTTGCATCTTCCTTGAACCTGTCTGATTTTCTTCTCAAAGGTAGTTCAAGGCGCTTGAATCAAGAACTTCCAGTGACTCTTCTTTCCTCATTGTGGAAATGAAGCAGTGTACTGGCACTGCTTGCAATTTACAATCTCTGTCGTAGGGGTCTTCCTTCTCACTGATTTTCTGTTTTAGAAAAATTGACTCGAAACACTTTGTTTGCAAGGGATTACAAAATTATCTACTGAGAGGTGATAGCTTGACTTTTTTTGGTGTAAGATCAACATCTGTCTGAGAGTAAACAAGCAGTGCCTTTTCTGGGCTTTAATGGATTTGTGCATTCTCACATCGTCTGGGAGAACATGGTTAAACACTTGCTTTTTGGAGATCTGCTTTATTGGCAGGAGAGCTCTTCCAAAATGATGGGAATATCTGGTCTGGAAAACTTCGATCACCTCCCTTCACCAGAGTGTTGTTTGAATGGGATTTCACGGTGTACATGAGGACTGTAATAGTTCTGTACACTCTGAGGATGGTCTTGGGGCAGGGAAAACTTCATCAGTTTCCTTTCTGGTGAAAGTGTCAGTTTATGCTTTAGAGGTCGAGTTACAGGTCGTAGTGGAGGGGAAGTACAGTATCAGGCATCATTCCGCAGGAGCAGGAGAAGTATGAGCTGCCAAGGCTGGACTTGCTGAGAGAGCTCTGAAGAGTTTTGAAGCTCTGGTGAATAACAGATGGAGTCAGATGTGTTCTGTCCACATTTGAACAGTGATCAGTGCTGTATGAGAGAAAAGCTTTTTCCAGGGTTGAAAAGTGGAGTTAAGGAGTGTGAAGGTTACGGCTCAGGTGGGACAATTCACCCCATTTCGGTGGATGGCTGATGTGGTGTGCTCTTGGTGCACTCTGTGCTCCCTGGTGGTTCTGCTGGGACCACACAGGAGAAGCTGGAGCAAAGCTTACAGGAGCTGAAGGTGATGTGCAGCAAACTGGTTTCATCGAGTCCAGCACTGATACTTGGCAGCTGGGTCACTGATATTTGGCTAGTCACTGGCTGTTCAGCTCCTCAAACAGGACCGTGTGGCAGTCGCCCCAGGTACTGTAACAGTCTCTGTCTTCTCTCGAGCACATAGTCCTGCCTGGTGATGTTTTAAATGCAGTTTTACAGAACTATGAATTTAAAAATAAATCTGGGTCAGTTTTTGTCTCAAAACTTTTGATTCCTACAGGCTGCCACCGGAGAAGCAGGATGCAGTGTTGTAGGCTGTAGTTTAAGTCTAATGTACAGTTAATTGTTAGAGGGAGAGCTGTGATCACTTGCCCAATGACACTTGCCATGCAACTTGTACTATTGAATTAATATTATTAATAACTCCACTTATAGTAATGAGCGGTAGCTATATATTCAGTTTCTTCTTGAAATAAAATTTTATAGCATGTTTACAGTGTGTGTGTTAGGCCAGAGAAGCATTCTGGCCAAGTGGTGTGCTCAGTACCGTTGAGCACTGTCTCTTCCGAGAGCTGGCTGTTTGCAGCTGAAGATGGCAAGGGAGTGCTTATTAGCACTGCGCAGCTGTACCTGGTTGGGTTTTCATGCACAGCCAAGTAGATGAAATCTGGTAGTGGGTTAGATAGTGGTCTGGGGCTAGTCTGAGATACGCAAATAATTTTTTAAATTACCACCTGTTCATTGCTTGGTCGGACTATGTGTCGTGCTTTAAACCCAGCTGGCAACTGAGCCCAACCCGGCCCCTTGCTCGATCCGCCCTGGTGGGATGGGGGAGAGAATCAGAAGAGTAAAAGTGAGAAAACTCGTGAGTTGAGATAAAGACAATTTAGTAAGTAAAGCAACAGCCACACATGAAAGCAAAGCAAGCCAAGGAATTCTTCAGTGCTTCCCATCGCAGGCAGGTGTTCAGCCATCCCCAGGAAAGCAGGGCTCCATCACACGTAACAGGGACTTGAGAAGACAAACGCCATCACTCTGAATGTCCCCCTTTCCTTCTTCTTCCCCCAGCTTGGTATGCTGAGCATGATGCCATATGGTGTGGAACATCCCTTTGGTCAGCTGTCCCTGCTGTGTCCCCTCCCAGCTTCTCGTGCACCCCCAGCCTGCTCACTGGTGGGGTGGGGTGAGGATCAGAAGCAGCCTTGAGTGTGTGTAAGCTCTGCTCAGTGGTAGCTAAAACATCCCTGTGTTGTCAGCACTGTTTTCAGCACAAACCTGAAGCATAGCCTTATTAGCATTTTTCTTTTGCTCCTGGTCTTTCCTGGTTCTCCAAGTTTGTTTTAAGGTCCTCTCAAAGCACACTGGGAAGCTCAGTTGTGGAGATGATCTTTAAGTCAGCACTCAAATGGAACCAGGAGTTAAGAGCAGAAAGATAAGAGCGCTTTCTGTCTAGTTAGATTCTGTGTCTGCAAGCCTTCACTGCTCTTACTACAGTAACTTGTTGATTGAGTTCTTTGTAGTACTGGAGTTAGTGTTTCACATTTTCAGGGTTTTATTAGGTACAATTAATGTTTGATATTAAGATTTCTTGCTGTTGTATGCAATTTGCTCATACTTGTTGTAAGACTTAGTTTCTGCTATGTTGTGTGAATGATGCCTTCCTTGTGCTTTTAGTAGGACCAGAAAGTTCGTCTAAGTATGGAAAGGGGATAGCACAATCTGTAATAAAGACATGAGCTTTGCTGTAAAGTGGGGAACTTACTATTTGGACAGTGTGGAGGAGTATTCAGGTTCTGCATCTACAGCTGAGTTGGTTTTGGAGAAAAAGTAAAAATTCCCCCAGGATTGGTCTAGCATTTTTACAGGATTTTGTCTCACAGTTGAATGAAGGAGAAAAAAAGAACAAGTGTAGCCTCTTAAATATTTTAAGACTCTAGGTTTGCCGAACTATTTAAAAATGGGCAGCTGAAATTATATTGGAACTTTGGTGTAAGTGTTTTTACTCTAAGTCTGGGATTTGATTGGAAATTATCTTATTTGTAAAGAATCTTATTTGTGGTATTCTGGAGGAGCTGTATTATAACAGCATTAAGAGGCATTTTTGCTCTTGTTTTGCAAAGATACATTAAAGTTTCTATTCCTATATGGTAATTTTTTAAACTAAAGCTTTTTTCCTGTCACCCTTTCAAGCCACTTAAAATCAAATGGAACTTCTTTGATTCCCCTCATATTGAAAGTCAGAGACAAGCAACTCCTGACTACTGTCTTGCAGCTGTTATAGGGGGAAAAGTTCCAGCAGAGATATGCTAATCTGAATTTTTTTCAGTTGTTTTTGGCTTCTGATTGTCAGATGCATGCTTCTGTATTTCCATAGTATGTTATTTACCAAGCGTTTCACTTTTTTGTGCATGTGTATTTTTGTTGCAGCCTTTAATCTGGACAATGAACAGCCAGATTATGATATGGACTCTGAGGATGAAACCTTACTGAACAGACTAAATCGGAAGATGGAAATCAAGCCGCTGCAGTTTGAAATAATGGTTGACAGACTTGAAAAAGCCAGTTCTAGTCAGGTATTGTACTGTGTTAAGGAATGACTGAGGCTTTTGGATTTCTGAGTTTTCTGGTGGGTGGTTCTGGGTGGCTTTTTGTTTGTTTTTCGATTTATTTCCTACTAACAGGATAAGTGTGTTTGTGTGAGTCTGCAGTTATAGTGAAATCACATTACTGTCTCTTTTTGTCAATATTGATAACTTAAAAAAAAAAAAAACAGGTGGGAAGGGATTTTGTGGGGGTGTGGTTGGGGGGAGTTGTTTTTAGATGTTAATTCCTAATGAGTGTGTTAGAGAAGACAACTTGCAGCATCTCATTTTGCCTGTGTTGATGTGGAGGAAGCTTGTAGTGATCAGCAAGTGTATAGATTTGGCTGTGAACGTAGATCAGGATCTAAATGTTTTGTTTCAGTTGGTACTAGTGGACATTGTCTTCAGTTGAAGTATGACGGTGGGAAACTTAAAAGCATAGACAGTGAAGCAAAGCATTTATTAAGATTGGGCCCTTGTAGAAGAAACTGCACAGATGCAAGAAAGTAAGTTAGACTCCAGCTCAGACTCAGAGGCTGGTTTCCTTGCTTTAGAGGCAGGTGTGTGCTGTTTATTATTTAGTCACTTATTTTATCAGAAGGGTACCAGTGTCTTAACAGTCAGTTCCTGAGGTGTTCCAGGAGGCCAGTGGCTGGAGAAGGGTCTTAAAGCCAAAAACATTACTCAGAAATTACATCTGAAGGATCAGTTTCTGAAAGGCAAGTTTGAAATAGGCGAAGTTGTTTCTCAGTGAGATGAATGCTTTGCAGAAGTGAAAAATCCATTGCAGGATCCGTATGCTGTCTCAATTACTTAACATGATACAGTTCAGTGCTGTGTTAGGAGGCCAAAATGTTGTATTCCATCTTAGAGCAACTTTAACAAGGATTAGGTAGAAATTTCTTACTATGCTAAGAAGATGGAATGTAAAGAGAAAAAAAAAATTGCAGAGTCCATTGGATGATACTTGTTGAACATGTGGTAGAGGGATCTCCTGGAGCTTTGATGTAGATACTGCTGTTCCGGCCTTCAGTTAAAGAGATTCTGGTTATCACTTTTCAGGATTAATTTGCATCCTTCTTAATGCTGGTTTCATCTTTCATTGCTTGAGTATTGCCATTAAATTTCAGAACTGAAAGATGTTTTCCTGAAATATTACAAGAATATGGATTTTTTTTCTGTATGAGCAGCTGCCCTGTTCTCTTTTCCTTAAATGTAAATAACGCTGAAGCATTACAGAGGTGGAGAGTATTTTGAACCAGAAAGTACTTATTTAAGGAAGTCCATGACAGAAAAGGTCTTAGGTGTACGTGAACCATTATAATTGATTCCTAACACAGGCTCCCACTTGAAGGTAAGGTGTGTAAGGAGAAATCCCTCTTTGTAGACTTCTGTAGTATTTTCTGCCTAACTTCAGGGATTGCAGTCTGTGTGTGTGTGTGTGTGTGTCTGTCTGTCCTGCTTTTGGGCTACAGAAAATTTTCAGCTGATGTTGAGTAGCTCCACTCTGAGCTCTGTGTTGGGAATGGAAAGATAAAAACAACTCTGCAGGTTATTGGAGCCTGGGAAAGAAGGAAGCTTGGCTGCCTGGCAGATTCCTTCCCCGCAAGGCATTATAATGCTCTCGAATCCCACTTGGGGCTACTATACAGCTCACTTATGGTTTACATGACCTACCTCTGAAGTATAAATGGATGCTGGTGGGAATGCCTTCCTCGCCAAGGAGAGGGTTCCAGACATTCCTCTTGGGCATTTTGATGCCGTGGTTTAGCAAGGAGCATAGAGATTCCACATCTGTGTTACTGGTGGTACTCACACAAACAAGCAGGCGGGGTCAAAATTTAACTTTTCTAAGTGTGTACTCAAGGCAGAGTTGAGATTATTTTTTCTATTTTTTTTTTTTTTTTTTTTTAAGAAATGTTACTGGAAAAAAGGGAGAAAAGGACAAACCAGACATTATTTTTAAGCAGTGTTGGCAGTGATGGGATGATGTTTAAGTTGTGGATTAGCTACACAAACAATCATACCAACTTTTACATATAGGTAGGGTATGCTGGTGAGTATGTGTTTGATTAACCAGGCTAATGTCCATTCTAGGTAGAACAGATACAAAATTATTGTTTTAATGCAACATGAGGTCATAATCACAGAGAGATTAGTGACCTCTGGTTTTTTGTTTTTTTTTTTCTTCTTTCTTTTGAAAATGGTTTAATGTGTTTCTAATTCTTCTGTGGACTGCAAGGATTTTGTTCCATTCTGTCTGGAATTAACACTTGCACAGTAGCAGTGGTTACACTTAGGATATCCTTATTTTTCAGAAATGTCTTGTTTCTTTTTCTACTTATCCTAATGTAGGGACAAGTTTTAACAGAGTTTGACATGTTGAAAAACTGCAAATTTAAGTTGTGCAGTTGATATTTTTTTAAATTCTAAGGAAGATGAAGTGCTGTCCAACTTCTGTTTTAAGTAATACTAGAGATTTAATTCTATTTTCTTTTTATGTAATGAATGGGTTTACGATGATACGGGTGTGTTAAACTAATGTACTAGTTAGTCAACGATGGTTTTTTCGTATGGAAATCAGACTCTACATAAATGCAAAGCTTAACATAAAAGGGAAAAAATGTTATCATTTGATTACTTGTGTTTAATTACCTTCTTTTGAAATAACTTACATAGAAGTGAATGTCTTTGTGTCTCTGGGCTGTAATAAACAGGGATAGTCATTATCCTTTTCTATCACAAAGTAAATATTTTTTGGGAAAAATTAGAAACTAATTTACTTCAGAATACATTCTGTCTACAGTAAAATACTTTCTAGGGGAGTCAGCATTAAACTGCAAACAATCATATGCATCAGTAATGGCTAACCAGTAAGAAGCTTCTTTTTTTGAAGGAAACAAATAGTCCAAGTGATTCCCAGATCATGATCTGCAGATTGTACTAAGTTATTGCTGTCCTGTGCTTGCAATTGTTTCAAACTGTGTTTTCAGATTTCATGAAAAATTGATGAAGTTGGAGACTTTTGTCTGAAAGTTTCCAAGAGATGATGATGCTGGGTCAGAAAGTTGGGAGCTATGTATTTAACTTAGGAAGACCAACTGGTGGCTTAAGTACTTCAATTTAGCGCAATATTTTTTCGTTCCTTTACTCTCTTGTGCTAGAAAAGAATCAAGTTTATTTAGAAAGTGTACAAGAGATGTGAATGTGTGGTGACTTTCTCCCTGCAACACCACCCCACCCCCATCTCAATTGCACCTTTTGAATTTTCTGTTGTAGCTTGTAACACTTCAGGAAGCGAAATTGCTGCTAAATGAGGATGACTACCTGATTAAGGCTGTATATGACTACTGGGTAAGAAAGCGTAAGAATTGCAGAGGGCCATCTCTCATCCCCCAAATCAAACAAGAAAAGAGGGATGGCTCCACCAACAACGACCCTTACGTTGCCTTCCGGAGGAGAACTGAGAAGATGCAGACAAGAAAGGTAGCTTGTCAAACTTCCCTGGTTTAAGTTGGTCACTTTAAATCCTGCAGTGACAAGAATAATTTTGATTCCTGTCCAGCATCTTGCAGGATCTGTGCTATGGTATCCACAGTTACTGATCTGATTGTCTCTGTTAGTAGTTGCAATATTGGATGGCACAGCTAAATTTCAAACCTGCTGAATGATGTACTCAATGTGTAACCCACCAGGTCTCTGTAGACGATTTACAGTCTGTCCATTTTCTAGAGAGCTGAATCTCAAAGGGTGTTTTATAGGCATTGGCATGTAAACAAGCAGTGGTGGGACTTGCAAGGTTACAAACTTGCCTTCCTGTGAAAAAGGGGAAGATGATCTTCCGTTTGCCATGGAGTAAATAGTTCTGGTTTTACACTTGTAGCATGAATTGCTTTGAACTAGGAAATTGTAATTACTCAGCGTTTTACGTCACCTTTGTACACGTATGTACACAACCTTATTGTGTGCAGAATTGAGGTGGAAAAAAGCGTTGCAGGAACCAAGTCTGGAATTCCTTGTTCTGACAAACTTCCACTGGGCTGACATGGAATCTGAGCAGACAAAGCATGGGTGGAAGTAGCCGAGAAGTTCTTGTTCAGCTTACTCTTAAAAGCTGGGGTCTCTTTGCTTGTTGTGGTTTTGGTTACCAGCTAGGTTACGCTTCAGGAAAAGCTGCTTCTGAGTGTATTTATGTGATTCCCACTTGCTGCAGCATTATGTAATTTTTTTTTGCTATCTGTGCCTCACAGGTTTTGCTTTTGACTTAAAGTTTGTTTAATCTTTCAATAGAATCGAAAGAATGATGAAGCGTCTTATGAGAAGATGTTGAAATTAAGAAGAGAGTTTAGCAGAGCCATAACAATTTTGGAAATGATTAAGAGAAGAGAGAAAACAAAACGCGAGCTATTGCATTTAACATTGGAAGTTGTTGAGAAAAGGTAAAATTGTAGATAATATCTGTAAGAAGTCATTTGTAACACCAAGGTTTTAATTTTCATCAGATAGGATTGAAAACACCCGTAACGTATTTCTGCATGGATACTAGTCTTCTGCATGCATGCATGGCTCCAGACTTCTATAGCATCGTAAACTTCAGAAGCTAAAATGGAAGGGGTTTATGCAGACTGCCTGTTTTGTGTCTTTCAGACATTTCCCAGTGGAAATGCAATATTATGTTTTTAATAATTTTTTTTTAGGTACCATCTGGGTGATTACGGAGGTGAAATCCTCAGTGAAGTGAAGCTTAGTAGACCTGAAAAAGAGATGAGCACAACACCATCCACTCTTCATAACGGAAATCATCACAAAGTTCAAGAATGTAAAGTTAAGGTAAGCTTTCTTCTGCTGCGAGTCTCTCATTACATGTCTCATCGTTCTTTGGGTATACCCAGCAGATGTTTGCATTGGAAACCTGAGTGCAAAGATAGTCCTGAAAATACTGGATTTTACTGAATTACAGCTGGAGTGACAAAGGATTCTAGAAACTCTTCGGAGCTGTTTAAGTGATCTTTGACTAGTAACACTTCCAGGCACAAGAATTTAAGTGTTATATTTGGTTGACAGCTGAACAAAGTTGCAAGCAGCTAGTGTTTGTTACTCCTGAGGCCTGTACACTTGTCAGCAATACCAAGTGGGCATTTGTGTATCTGCCACTGCTTGGCACTCGGTGTTAGGTAAGTAGCAAACATAGGCAGGTGGCAGAAAGTGACTAAATTTGTCAACTTGTAGTTTCTGGAAATGCGTGGAAGGCTGCTCTTAGAGAATGGGTGCAGAAGGATGTAAGACTTGAGTTGCTGGGTGTCACAGTTATTTGGTCATTCTAAAAGTAGCAAAGTTGTGGAATGCTATAGTTAATGCTACTGTGACAAAGTCTTCCTTTACATTTTTTTAAAGTCTGTACAGAAACCCAATGGATTTAGTTTTATTTTTATAATTGACCTTGTTAGTCACATCTGGTAAGAATAATCCATAGCTAGAAATGCTGAACTGTAATGATTTTTCTTTTTTATGGTCTCATGAAGAAACATATTCCACTCAAAAAAAAAAAAAAAAAAAAAAGGCATCAAGGGGAACTCTATTATAAGATGCTTGGATGTAAGGCTGGAGAGTTGAAGCCGTTTTTAAATTTGTATTTAGCACCCACGTCACCTAGTGGTCACTGAATTTAATACAAATCCCTTACCTTGGTTCTCGTGCAGGAATTTTGTTATGCCTTGCATTTCTCTTCTCTGGTTATGAAGCCAAGCTCCACTAGAGCTAGGTTCAGTCAGATGCTCGTTGATAAGTGGTAATTTGGGGAAAATTTAAACACTTTTTCAAAACTGCACTGGCTTTTACTTGTAATTGAGAACTTAGTGAGTGAAGTAATCTTCCTTTTAATTTAAAAGCTTTGAAGTTTAATAGCATTTGTGTTCAAGTGAACAGTTTAATATTGATGGAGTTGCTTACTACAGAGGGTTTATGTTAGCAAAATCTTAAATAGCAAAAACTAATAACATTACATCTTTTCAGAAATATAAACTGCCTGAGAAGCATGAAACAAATTAGATTGTTTCTTTTGAACGTATCTGAGCAGTTCAGAGAATTGAAAGTGCTTCCCATAGAAAACAGATTTCAGAAAATAATATGAGGATTTCCAATTACAGTATACTGAGTGTATTGCAAAGCATGGAACCTCTTTGGTAGTCGGTTGGCTTGGAAGCCTTCAGTTTGTTTGTTAATAAATATCTGTAAAGATGATCAGATGTTAAATTCTGGGGTTTTTAAATGTTTTGAATAAATTTTACATTATGTGTCTGAAATATCTGCAGATACTGCATGTTGAGAGATTTTAGAAGATAAGCAGTCATGTCCTTAAGTCATGAGAAGAAGCAAGGTTAATGACTCTTTTGTTTTGTTTTTCACAAGCAGCATCCTCATCATTCATCTCTAAAGGAGGAGGTGTCGGATGTTGTACGTCAAAAGAAGAAGTACCTAAAGAAACCTAAAATAGAGTGTGTGGTAACTTCTCAGCAGCCCTCTGCCGAGCCCTTGCCTGTTATCAGCAAGAGCGATATTAAACAATATGACTTCCACAGTTCAGATGAAGATGAGTTCCCGCAGGTAATACTCCGTTACAAAATCGCAGGGTGCAGAAGGTAGACATTTCAGGTGCCTGTAATTTGGCCAGTCTAGCTTGAAACAGAGAATAACTGTTGGACAGTGGACATTTGTAAAAGATACTTGCATAAACTGTAATTTGTTTTCTTTTTCTAAGCTCTGCTTCAGAGAAGCTTGCATTTAATATAGAAATATGTCAAGTCATATTATAGAAACTTGTATAATGAATAAATAAAGAGTGTATTATGTGGCAGCTGGAAGAATGACTTTGCTTTCTTGTGTAGGTACCCTCGCCCATATCAGAAGCAGAAGAAGAAAACGATCCTGATGGACCTTGTGCTTTCAGGAGAAGAGCAGGATGCCAGTATTATGCTGTAAGACTATCTGCTGTTGGATTTTGCATGCTGGTTTTTGTTCTGTATTCTTTTAAATTTAGATGGGCATAGTGCTAGTGTAATATTTCTTCTATTCCTACTTTCACCACCAAAGTTTGATGGCTTAATAAATCCAGAGAAAATTGTTCAGAGTTTTCATGAGAATTTTTCTCATTGTACTGTTCCTCTGGGCGTGCCTGAAGGTAATAGAATGTGTTGCCTGCAGACCAGTTCAGCCACTGTTAAGAAGAGATTTTGTCCCATTCAGTTTTCTTAGTGCATCCTTTCTTCCCAGCTTGTAGAGCTTGTTAAATACTAGTTGTCCCAGTCGTCAGGCCTGCTAAGAGATCCTACTGGGGCATTGAGCCGAGTCTGCTATTGAAGCAGAGGGGTTTAGTCTGAGCATTTTGTTTCCCATAGTTCAATAAAAAATTTATTTTGAAATCAGTGCAAACTGTAGCTATGTTGAAAAACATTTAGTTGCAATTGCCAGAATGAGCAGAGGACAGAGACTAATTATAGATGTCCTGTCATCATCTCAGAACCACTGACAGTGAGATTTTCTCACCAAGCGTGTGCTTATAGATGGGAGCTCTAGGATGCAGAGGACCAAGAAAGGCAACACAACACTGTAGTGGGTCTGGTTTTTCTTTGCCTGCTTCCCATGGGATGAAGTTGCATGGCAAAGTAACTGTGTCATTGTGTAGCCTTTAAAGCCACTTCCAGAGAAGTCATTTAGTCTCTAGGTAGGCTGTTTCAGAAGCCCAGACCTCCCCCAGAATACTCAAATCATAGCATGGGCATCTCGCACAAGGTGCACTCAAAGTTCTTTGCCCAGGTCAGATGAGGGCTGGCACTGACACTGTGCCCGCTTTGCCGTGTCCTGCCGTGTTGTAGTCACTTCCTGGCTACAACAGACAGCTCCATCTTTCCAGGAATGTGTCCTTATTTTTAACAACTGCTCTTCTTTTAGAGATTTATTAATGGGTTATTTAAGATAATACTTGTCTGTTTGCCGCCCATTTTTTCTGTGGCCTCTGAATTTTTTCTTTCAGTTTGGGTGATTTTTTTTTTACCTGTTGATAGCTAATCTAGTCCCCTTTTCTGCTTAGCTCCAGAGGGTTAGCTGAAGCTACTCTCTTGCTTGGAATTTGTAATTATTTATTTCTCTTAGCCTCTGAGTTAATTCTTTTGCCAAAAGAAGTTGAGATGACTGAAAACTTGTATTTTCATTCTTTTCTGTTTCTTTTCTGTTGCTGTTTAGAAGCAGGTTATTTAACGGCCTTAACATTAGCCTTGTGGGTTTTTTAACTCCTGAAGCCGTTTGAGTTTTGATTAACTCTTAACATAAATTAATTGAATGTACAGCACTACTGTTGCTGTAGATTTAACCTGATCACAAACATTGATTATTTTAATGAATATTTATTCACCTGTCATATAAGACATTTCAGACAGCACGCAGCATTTCTGCTTGTAAAGGTTATGCAGTTTTGAGTTCGTAATAGTAACGAAGATATTAATGGAGTAATAAAAATCCTCTAAGGTAAGCTGATAGGCAAATACGCTGTCAGGATCTGGTAACTGAATGCTGTGTATTGGGACAAAGGCCCTTCAGAGCAGCGACCTGTTACCTTTGGCAGTGTGTGTTTCATGAATAAAACTAAACTGCAAATTTAGGAAGCCCTTTTGACATTGCCTACATGCTTAAGTTGCAAGCTGAGTTGGGGAATTATCGCTTTGCTTTGTAGAGCTGGTGATTCAGTGGGATCCTTGATAGATGAACAGGCCTTCTTGGTGTTTCCTTTGTCACAATAAGTGCTAAAGTATTCTTTTGTAGTGTCAGACTTATCACTAGAGTTGTGTGTATAGATTAGAGGTATTTCTATCAAGTATTTTTCATAAACTCATTTTTACAGACAAAAGCTTTTATGCCACTCACTCTTGAGTGGGATGAGACAAATTTGTGAGCAGGATAGGCCCTCAGCTGATTACAGAACATAGTCAGGGTGCAGCCTTGCCTGCTGAAGGTCCTTTGGCTTCTGAAAGCCTGAGGCTCAGAGGCTGTAACAAGAAAAGAATTGCTTCCTGTGTTTTATATCTTGTGATTAATCACTGAAAGTGCCACTATCAGACAGGAGGTACTGGGCCAGGTGGACCTGTGTCTGAGGAGGACAGTTTTATGTGCTCCTTGGTAGAATGAATTGATTCTGGCATGTTCTGTGTCTTGGTTGTGGCATCTAATTTTATGACTAATCAAGGAAAGAGGATTTTCTGCTTTGTGAATTCATGCTTTTTTTTTTTTTAATTTTCAAAGTTCTTTTATGATCTGAGCATATTAATCAAGTGGTAGTTCTATGGGCGTTTTCAGCATTTTCTGTACTGTAGCCAGTGCATGTTAATCCCTTAGTAGTAACCTGACCGAAGTATACGCTCTGAGTGCAAAATTGTGTTTTCTTGTTTCTTTACAGCCTCGTTTGGACCAAACTAATTCTTCATATGAAAACTCGGAATTGGCAGAATTGGACAAACTGAGGTTCAGGCATTGCCTTACAACCCTTACAATTCCAAGAAGATGTATAGGATTTGCAAGAAGACGAATTGGCAGGGGTGGAAGGTACAGTTGTGTTATTTTTACTCTTCATTACCCTTCAAAGGATAAAAGTAGGAGAAAGAGATGTTTAAACTAATGGCTTTTTTCATCCTCTTTACTCAGGGTTATAATGGACCGAATATCCACAGAACATGATCCTGTCTTGAGACAGATTGACCCGGAAATGCTGAACAGTTTTTCAAGCTCTTCCCAGTCTTTAGACTTTTCTTCTAATTTTTCACGGACCAATGCTTCCAATAAACATTGTGAAAACAGACTGTCCCTTTCTGAAATACTAAGCAATATCAGATCATGTCGACTGCAGTGTTTTCAGCCAAGGCTACTAAATCTACAGGACAGCGATAGCGAAGAATGTACCTCAAGGAAACCAGGGCAGACTGTGAATAATAAAAGAGTTTCTGCAACGTCTGTAGCTTTATTGAACACCAGCAAGAATGGCATATCAGGTAGGCAAGGATTTGAATTCTCCTGAAACTTAAAATATTGACTTCTGATTTTTTTTTTTCTTGTGACTGGACTGATAACATCTTCAGCAGTGATGTGTAGTACCTAAGCCGAAGATACAAGCTAATTGTTTTTTATTTCTTAGAATATACAGAGATTTTCCACAAACAATCCTCTTCCTCCTACTTGCATTTCAGTTTCAATAGAATCTTGATAAAGTCCTGGATTTAAACATGCATTATGCAAGGAGGGATTCTGCTCATATTTAAGAATTGCTTAGGTGTGGTTGAGTCTTTTTATTGGCCTAACCTTGTTTAAGGAGAGAAGAATGCTTTTTATAAATGCAGAAGCAAAGCAGTTGGTCTCTTGGAGAGGGGAAGGGATGTCTTTTTTTGTTGTTGGAGTTTTTCTTTTTAAGTCTTGCCAAAGCGTCTTGGAAAACCAGTAGTAAGTTGGTAAGCATACTGAGTAGGCATGAAAAGGTCTGAAAACAGTGCTTTCTGTTGATTTCTATGATAGACATAGTAAAAAAAAAAAAATGTAAAAAAAAATTAACACTGTAAGCCTCCAATGATGCTTCAGCCTTCTCTGATTTTTCAGAAAATCATCAGCCGTTGATTGTGATAGGAGATTGCCTTTTCCCTTAAATGTCATCTCTGACTTTGATAGCCAGTGACCTGATAGCTCCAGAGGAGTGAGACAGCCCTTCACATACAAAGTTTTACAATCTTTTTTTAAAAAAAAAAAGGTTTCCTGTAGTATCCTCACAAGAATATAAAATATACACAGCACTGCTGATCTTGATAGACCCTTTTTTAGCAATTTGGGTATATAAGCACTAAAGTTGGAATAAAAGCTACCAAAAGAAAAAATTGCTTTCAGCTTACATTAGTCTTTGCATTACTTGCTTCATGTGTTAGGAGTTGTAATTGCGTAAGTTTTAACATTGACACTTCTTTATAATCGTGAAAGGGTGTATGAGTCTTTAAAAAGACGAACAATGGGAGATACCCCAAAAGAGATCTATTACCAAGCATCAGCAGGCATCTGAGTATTTTCCTACTCTGTTGTGCATATACACAATGAGGTATTGCAGAATGGGATAATTAGATAATAGGCTGATTCTGAATTTCATAATGAACTTCATATGGGTGTGGAATGGTCTGTCTTCTTTAAAGTCAACTGCAGGAGTGGGTGTTTAATCTTAAATAACATACCTTTAGAATTCCTGGGTAGAAATTCCATGTCTTGAACGCAAAAGCAGTTTTCTCTATGTTATGGTTTGAAAACACTGTGTGTTACCTTATTAAGTAACATCAGTGTAATGCTGGCATAAGCACAGAATATTTATTCCAGCCTAATACTTCTATAACTTTTCAGTGTAGTCATTGTGACTTTTATGTTGTTCTCTCTCATGAAAAGGTTTGCACAAGAGTATTTTTCTGCTGTATGAAGAGAACAGACATAATGTGCTATGGTCATATTTTGTATAATTTTTTTTTTGTAAGAAACTTGAAGGGCTGGAGAGTTGTACCTGCAGCAGAAGGAGGCAGGTTTTTGTGAGGGGATTATTGATAAGCATCAAGAGATGTCTTGTTAAAGCAAATGCAGAAAATAGAAAGGACTGCTGTTTGTCAGAGTTAGGGATGTGGAACATGGACTGTAAGTTGTAAGGAACAATGAGGAAGAGCTCTTTATATGATACTGCAAGTTTTCTGTTTGCGTGAGTAAAGTATGGTGACACCAAGGTAAGGAAAGTTGCTTAAAAAGATACAGGTTAGTTGATTATTTCTTCCCATAGTATTTTTCATGATAATGTAATAAATACCAATTGATTTTTTAAGGATTAGCTGGATGTAAAACTTTGAGGCTTAGAATTCTGCTCTGGGGAGACTTTTCCTTGAAGGTGGAGTCTACCTGAGAAAAAATAGAATATTTTGAGATGGAAGCTTATGTATCTGATTTTAATAGTGTATGAATAAATGAGTGAACGAAAAAGGTTAAAGAGATTTGTGAAATCTCCATACCTTGCTTTAGTATAAATGAATATTGCAGCAGTGGAAGAGAATTCCAGTAGCTAGAGGAAAGATGGCCCATAATAAGAAAACAAAAATGAGAACAGCATTTAAGCCGTATATTCAGGGAAAGGGAGGGGGCTGTGTTTTGACAGGTAGCTGTGTATATGTAAGGAAAAAAAAATGTTAGCCCTTTGAGTCAGGTAATACCATCAACAAGAGTAAAAAAACCTAAATTGTTGGTGCTACATGGCCAATTAATGACAACCCTGATATTCACATGTGTACTAGCACTCATCCTTCAGGATTTGTACTGTTGGGGAAAGAGAGCTAAAGGACAGGCTAGAGAAATAGGCATTTTAATGATGGGAACGAGCATAGAGAAATATTTTTAAAAATGCATAAAATCAAATCTGCTGGATCTGAGCCACTTTGTAGAGGAAGAGTAATTAACATTTGTTACAGAATCGTAGAAATCATCTGAAGAATACATTTAGATTAGAGATCACTCGGTTGTTGAAGTGCGTTATGCAGGGAAATTTATGGTTATGGAAACCTTTTTCTTTCCAGATGTAAATTGCAAAACAGATCCTGTAATTCTGGTAAAGGATCAAATGCAATAGGCAGTAGAACTCTTCGACAAGTAACTGAGCCAGCGCGAGACACCGCTGTTAGATTTTCTCCTTAGTAAATAGTGAGTAGATTTTGGAAGGGCTGGTCAAAGTCTGGTTGTGCATTAAATCAGCACAGGTACAATCACTGCATTTATTGAAGTAATTCTGTTTGGGAGATGGTTGTTGAAATCAGTTGGTTTCATGGCACACTTATCTGTAAGCATAAAGCTACCTCTGGAGGAAACAATGACAGTAGTTAAACTGATTGCTTTTGTTTTTTTCTTTTAGTTCAGAGAAGACTTGGGAGTTGCTTCCTTTGGGTTTTGGTGCATGAGTATATTTAAAGTTACCTCTGCATTATATTTTTCACTTGTACTAATAAAGCAACTCTTACTCTGGTGTTTCCTCATATGCTAGGTGTTGTACAAACAGAAAGAAGGACTTGTTTGAAAAATCTGTGACTAATCCTTTCTTGAAAGTGCCTGATCAGTCCATGAATAAAGTACCCCTGTTTCAAACTGAAGTATTCTCTTGCTCGTGTTACAACAACTGCAAATGGGAAAGCTGAATTTGAGGAACTTTAAGAGACAAAGTCACTGAAACGCTCTGATCCCTTTGATCAGTTGTGTAAACTTTCTGTAGTCTTACACACTAATCTGGAAAAGTAAGCTGGTCTCTGCCAGAGAGACTTCCAGAAGAATTCTGTGTTTAATCTAAAAGGAGATCAACTCATGAGCTAGGGATACAACTGATCATCAGCAGAGATGATGGAGGAAGGAAGTCACCAGGAGTTTGCAGGTGGTGCTACTTACAGCAGCTACGTAATACTTAACCTGCTTGCTGAATTCCTAGAGTGCAGCTCAGCAGATTTTTGGGACTGAAGTAAGAAGGAGACTTTAGGCAGAATCTTCAGCAGTTTGCTGTACAGTCAGTGTGTAGCATTTGGCTTCCAGTCTGCTTCAGCTGCCAGTTCTAGTGACCTGCTCAAATAGTCATCTGTTCAGTGACCACGTCCCTAGATACAAAAGACAACTGCAGATGATGGCATTCACAGTTGAAGAATTTTGCTTATGGAACAAGCTTTTACCTTTTAGAGGTATTTTTTTTCCAGAATTAAATAGCATGTAGGAATAATGGATGAATACCACTTTTGGGGCACCCTGAAAGGTGATCTTTGATTAAAGGCTTCAGATCCTAAGAGGACTGACATAAGCCAAACCAAAGCTGTCAAGAAGGAGAGGAGCCTGGAAGACTTAATTTCACATTGCCCTTTTACCCTCTTCTGTTGTAGTGTTTCAGTACAGTCAGGCCATGGTAAAACAGAAAATCCTGACACTCAGCAGTGGAAGCTAAAATTCTGGTAAATAGAACTTTTTATAAGAAGTATAGAACCCTTGCACTTAGCTATGACCTTAAAGGCTACCGTGGGACATCATAGAGGTTTGCTGGTTTTTTTCTGTTAGGGACCCTTCTGTTGTTTGATTTGGCAGAAGCAAATGATATTAAGTGTGCTAATGAACATCTGCTGTTTTATAACAAGGCTAACAGCTGAGCTCAGGCTGACCACTGAATAAATATCTGGTGATAGGCAGTGAACTGAGTGGAATTTAAACATGTAAAGGCAGCATAAGCAATTATCACATTGCTAAGGTAATCTTCCCTGTACCTGGTAACAGAGTGTCATAGCTTCATGGTCTGTGTCAAACTGAGAAGGAAGGGAGATTGAAAACATAGAATTGATATGTAGGCTAAATTGATGATGCTCTGATGTAGGGGCTGCTTTCTATATTATGTCTTTGCAGTCCGAAGAAGTCTAGACGAATACCCCCGTACTGCAGCCAAATAATAGCTAACTGGGGCTAAATGCAATTTAGGTATTTCTTCGTACCGTATAAGCTTGTTCTAAAACACTTTTTTTATAAGACAAAAGACGTGTTCTGGAATGTGTTACCTCAGAACTTAAAAATAGAAATACATGTATGTGTAATGTTCCATAATGCTGTTCTTGGCTCTGTTGCCTTTAGTAATGCAACACATTTTGGGAGGCTGTTGTGAGGGAACTTAACTTAGCTGACTGACCTTTGAGTAAAATGCTTGTAGCAATAGGTAAGAATTTTCAAGAGGAACAAAATACAGCTAAGTACGAATTAGATTTGTTTTTAGAATATGTTGGAAATGATGATAATAAAACCCGTAGCATCTAACAGAAGTAACTGTATAAGTCATTGGATTTTTAAGTGCCCTCCCAGCATGGCTGAAGCCTGTTTTAATAATTAGCAGTAGAGAAGAAGTTGCAGTACTAATTTCTAAACAGTCACTGACTTAATTTTGGTATTTCTTCCGAATGGAATTTCAGGACAACTGCGAGTATTACAATTAGTAAATGAAAGAGCCAGAGCTTGAAAGACAGCTAACACTAAAATACAAAGTGATCTCAGTGTCTCTTGGTAAGGTGATATTCCTGTGGAATCCAGGTGTTTAGGGTGAATGACAGCTTCAGTCTCTGAAAAATATAGTTCAGAATAAACTGCTGAAATGCAGTTTATGGGAATCTCTGAAAAATGAATTGTCTTTTTACTTCCTCCTGGGAGAGCTATTCAGGTTAGCATCAACTGCACAAACCCCAGGTTTTAACACTAAATACTGGACAGTATTTTCATTTGATAAAGTGTGCAGTTCTTTGGGAGGAGAATATTGAGAACGGCTTTTTTTTACTTCATTGTTCCCTGCACCTGTTGAGCATATGATGCTACTGGGGTTGCATTAACCTGGTTCTCATAAATAAACAAAATTACCATGTCAGTCTTAAACTCTTACTCCATTTTAAAATAAATTACTTGGCAGAGAAGAACATGTTCAGGTGAAACTTAAGCACTTCCTTCAGGGAAAAAAGTATGAAATAGGAATTTCTAAATAAATTTGGATTTGGTAAATAAACAGTGCTTCGTGATATTTGCAAACATACTTGGGTTTAGACCTGGAGATTAGCTTTGTCGTTGTGTATTAGCTTATAGTCCTTACAAGTGCATCGGTATAGAACTATATATAAACCCTTTAAATATTTTAATTCTGGTTGTGCTGTTGAAGTACATGTTCTCGAATGCCAGGTGTGTGCTTCTGGTGTCAGAGAAAAGGACGTTAATAAGGGACTGTGGGAAGGAAAGTTGTACAGGAATAAATGGACAGTGTTTACTGGGAGAGAAGGCACCCAGCTCAGCCCATGTACTTCTTCCTCAGCTGTGATTTTTAGGACATGCTTGTTTTCTGAAAACCAGGAAAATAATTTCTTTAAGCTTTTGTTTGAAGCTGCTGGAGACAGAACTACCTAAGACAGAAACTGCTTAAAAGCAGTGGAACCTATGAATCCTTTTGTTATAAATTGCTTCAATGCTTAAAGAACACCACAAAAAAATTTAGCTTGATCTCTCCTTTACATAAGAATATGTGAAGATCTTTTCAAGCATCTAACAGTGTATATTGTCTTCAACTGCGTGTTATCCAGCAGGGATGCACTCCTGCGTTTCCGATGTATTTGTATTGTGCAGGCCTGTCTAACCCCAACTTCACTTTGTTTTCTGCAGTAACAGGGGGTATCACAGAGGAACAATTTCAGACACATCAACAGCAGTTAGTTCAAATGCAGAGGCAACAACTTGCTCAGCTTCAGCAGAAACAGCAATCTCAGCATTCCTCACAACAGACACATCCGAAAGCACAGGTACGCACCTTCAGTGTTGTCATACGCTGGTATCTCCCTTTCTCCTTACTGGTGTATTTCATCTCTCTTCTACGCGAAATATAACACCTCAGTAAGTATGTTAGATTCTAGAATGAATGTAGAATGGGTTTTGGTCAAGGTGATTTTCCAGCTTGCTGTATAGTGCCTGGAAGACAGCTTATGCTGTACTAGTGTAAATACCTTGCTTTCATTTTCTGTTTGGAATGAGATAATAGTTTAAGTTTCAACATCAAAACCAGTTGGATTTTTTTTTTAAAGTTATATGTCATGGCTGTATGATAAAAGTTGAGAAAGAGACTTCCTATTTTAATGTGTTAGTTGCGTCCACAGAGTTGGTAAGTGCAGAAATAGCCAGTGCGCTGTTGAGTCATACTATTTTCACTGGTTTTATCCTCCTTTGTATAAGTTCTCCAAAGAGACTTGTTTATTAAAACTGCTTTATGAGGTAGTGTATTGTGTTCTGAACAGATGTTCAGTGAGTACTAAAAATTGGTAGCTTCTGAGAGGAAAAAGGTAATTTTGCATATTTTATTTTATTCCTTCCCCACCTCACCCTTCCCAGCATTACTACTTATGTCTTCTAAAAGAATCACATTTTTCCTGTGTAATGTGTTGTAAGGGAAGAATGCATGTTTTTCTCTTGACCTTACTTTTCTGTTAGTTTCTTACCAAGAAAATAAAAAAAACTGTTGCTGTTGTCTGTTACTAGGAAAACTTATTTTACTTTGAGCATATTATATCTCATTGCCAGTGCTGTTTGTCGCTTCTCCTCAGTGTTTTCTGTGTTGATTAATGAGGCATTTGGTACTGGTGGTTACTGATTTCACTTATAAAAAATGTAAAGACACACTATCAGAATATTTAAACAAAAGGATTGAATTTTTAAGACACTCTGAATGTCTATGGAATGGCATTTTCTTAGTTAATATAAATAGAAATTGCAGAATGGTACATTCAGCCATTTCAGGGTGTCTTGCCAGTACTTACCATTCTTTCAGAGAAACTGGACTGATAGAAGATGTGCGCTTCCAGAATGCGGTGGACAGTTACACTGTGGTACAAATTGCTCTGTGGGAATGAATGTACCATAAATACTGAAAATTCTTTAGACTTGCAGTTGCAGTGTATTTGCTGCCTGGAGACAGAAAAGAGAAGGAAGCTTAAGGCATAATTGTTTCTTTGGAGGAAACTTCTCAAACACATAAAATCCCAGAATGGTTTGGGTTGGAAGGGACCTTAAAGCCCATCCAGTCCTACCCCCTGCTATGGGCAGGGACCCCTCCCACTAGCCCAGGTTGCCCAAAGCCTCATCCAGCCTGGCCTTTAACTCCTCTAAGGATGGGGCATCCACAGCTTCTCTGGGCAACCTGGGCCACTGCCTCACCACCCGCACAGGAAAACATTTCTTCCTCAGATCTCATCTCAATCTCCCCTCTTTCAGCTTAAAACCATTCCCCCTCGTCCTATCCTTACACCTCCTGATCAAGAGCCCTCCCGTCTCTCCTGTAACCCCCTTTTAGCACTCGAAGGCTACTCTAAGGTCTTCCCAGAGCCTTCTCTTCTCTGGGCTAAAGAACACGTCATGAAAGTGATCTGTTGTGCTAAGAACTGCATGAGCCATTGACTGCCTGAATTGGACAGCGCTTTCTCAACACTCATTTGGACACTGATTTTCAGCTTTTCGTCAGACTTCTGATATGGAAATATTTAATGTTACAGTGCATTAGATTACATTTAGAACTCGTATTTATTTATTTGCTGGTAATTGTGCATTATAGCAAACCTATATTTCATTTTCTACTTGGATAACTATAAAGAATTTTATTTTATTCCCACAGGGCTCCAGCACCTCTGACTGTATGTCAAAAACACTTGATTCAGCCAGCGCCCACTTTGCTGCATCTGCGGTGGTCAGTGCACCTGCTCCTAGTCGCAGTGAGGCAACGAAGGAACAAAACACCAGCCACAACAATATTAACGGTGTTGTCCAGCCTTCAGGTGATGATTTCTTACAACTTGTGGTCTAGTGTGGGCTGAGAATATGTCAACTGATCTTACTTCTGATTTCTAAAATACTATTAAATAAAGAAAAAAAGCCAATTATATTGACTGTGGGTACTTCTTAAATACTGTTATTTAAAATACATTTGTGCCATGGCATGTAGGTTAGTGCACCAAATGCACTTTTACACTGGAACAGCTTTGCTTCTGTTTTCTTTTATAGGCTTTTATCTTTTAATAATATGTTATGATCAGAAGTATAAATGACAGCATCTTTAAAAGAGTGTGAATGTGTAATTAAAAATCAATTGCTTAAGACATTGTTGAGTACTTTGAGAAGGAAACAGAAAACTTGCTACGTTTTTTGGTCGTTATCTCACTTGCTTATTCACACAGAAACATACTAAACTACTTGTAGCAGTTCTTTTGGCATTACTGCAAGCTTCAGATTTCATCATTTAGGATTCCTCTGAAATTCAGGCAGAAGTGTAGACGTTGGCATTCACTACCTCCTCCTGCCCCTCTTTCTGAACCTCCAGTATCAGAAGGCAGTAACGCCAGTCATGCTGGTGCAGTAGCCACGTTGCCAAGAGACAAATGTTGTTTGGCATTTGGCTGCCGTAACAAATAAAAGGCTTTTAGAGTAATTTGTTGTTTTACCAGCTAATGATGTGATTAGTTTTATAGGCCTTCTGCCAGGCTGGGTTAATGATAATAAGAAATGAATAGAGGGGACAAAAAAACACACAACTGAATAAAATCAATATACTGGAACAGTTCCAGGAAAGAAAAAGCCACCTATGTATAATTGTGTAAGATCGTATCTGAAAGGGTAATGTTTGGAGGGGTGTAAGATCAGGCACATAGTAGTGTACCATGCTGATACGCGGTACACAGCTTTACGATTGATGACAACCCTTGCAAATATTGTGCATATAAAATTGGACTTCTCTTACTGTTCTGAATCTGTGAGTCGCAATGATGTAAAATAGCCACTCCTATTTAGGATAGGAAGACTTGTAAATTAGGAAATGTTACCTGAAAGCAGGTTTTTTTGGGGTTTTTTTGGAATAAGAATCTAGGGGAAGATGTGTCTAGTTCCCCTGTGTTCAAAATCAGAACAGTGAATAGCTAGGATACCATGATGAAATGTGAGAACCTCTGGTTTGAATGCACACTATGAAACCTGCAGTTTCTCACAACTCAGGAGTGCAGATGGAGCACTGGAGCATAATCTGAAAGGAGTTTTCTACTTTGCTTAGTCTTAAACCCCTACTTTTGCTGCCTTGAGAGAGTCTGGTCCCCAGAACCTCTTGATGTTGCCAGCAGGACAGGGTAGAAAGTGATTCAAAAGCATCAGAATTTGGCTTCACAGTGGTGTCTGAGGTTGCCTAGCTAGGGTGTTCCCCATTCAATTTACTTTTATGGGGACTGTTGCTCCTTCAATTTAAGGCATCTAAAATGAGGTGTACAAAGTTGGGCAATATAAAAGTTCTTTGTCATCCGGTAACTTCTTTCGCTTTCCGATGTTCCTGTGAATGAAAAAAAAAACAAACCATGTAACATTCCTTGTGCTAACTAGAAATATTTCTGTAATGTTGTATTTCATGAATCTTTAAAAAACAGATTTGCACAATTCCGGTGACACATGTGCTTGATGCATTGCCCCTGAGGTTAATCTTTGTCTTTGAATCTAAGGAATGACGTATTTTTAATTAACATTTGTTTTCTAACAGGAACCTCCAGAACTTTGTACTCCACCAACATGGCTTTATCATCCAGCCCAGGGATTTCAACTGTACAGCTTGTAAGGACAGTTGGCCACACCACCACAAACCACTTAATTCCAGCATTGTGCACAAGCAGCCCTCAAACACTTCCCATGAACAATTCTTGCCTGACGAACGCAGTGCACCTCAACAATGTCAGTGTTGTTTCTCCAGTCAATGTGCATATCAATACAAGGACTTCAGCACCATCGCCAACAGCCTTAAAACTTGCCACAGTTGCTGCCAGTATGGACAGAGTGCCAAAGGTAACTCCTAGCAGTGCCATCAGCAGTATAGCAAGGTAAGTGTGGAGCAAGTTGGAGCACTTTTAAGTAATGTGCTAACATAGATGTCTCCATATATGTGCCCGACTCTGCCCTAGAGCACTGGATAGAACTGCTTCCACCTCTAAGAGGCTTCTCAGTGTATCTTCAACATCACAAAAACAACCAGCTGCTGACTTCTACAGCATGGCAGTGACAAACCACAAGAGCTCATGCAATACTATCTCTTTGCAGATTAACCCCTAGATCATTTGCACTGATTTTAGGCGCTAGTAGTTTTAGTCAAGTTCCATTGTGTTTAAACAGCTTCATTTTAACCATTTTAATGTGGCCCTTCTTCATGCAGCACTTTCAGATAGATTCTATCAAACTCTCCACACGTTCTCTGCATAATTTTGTGTACCCACGTTGTAAGATGCGAGCTGGCACATACGAATTTATGTATACATATGGATATAGGTGTTATCTGGTTTATATTTTAGATACATACGTGCCAGCATGTATCTTAATATATAGATAGATATTTATTTTCATTGGACAGCAGCACTGTGATTTCAAGATCCTGAAAAGCTGTTTCACAGGAGTGGGAGGAGCTTGCAGATGGCTAAATTTTCTGAAAATTACAATATTTGGGCTTTGTTTGAAGGCTCGAAAGTCACATTTGTTTGTGAATTAGAAAAGTAAAAAATGGATACTAGCAAATGTGGCTTACTGATTATTTCATATTGCTGCTGGAGAGGTTAAAAAGAGCTTGTTGAGATGGAAAATTGCATGTATAACTTAGTCACTGAATAGATAGAGAAAAAGGTATTTTTAAATTGGAAATCATGCCTTAAAGCATACTTTTATGTAATTAATGCATTTAGTTCTTGTTTCCCTCAAGTCAGAGGGGTATTTCAAGTCATGTCAGCAAATGCCTTGAAGAGTACCACCTTAGCTGACTAGGTCTCAGGCTTCTCTACAGAGAATGTTAATAAATTAGAAGAAGATTTAAGATCTCTCGTGCTAGTGCTGGAACATAATTGGGGGGGGAGGGGAATGGTGTTAGAACAATGCTTTTGCTCTCTAACAGAATATGATACTGGGTCATTGTGATATATCTTTTTCTCCCTCAGGAGACTTTTTAGTACTCTTATCTGTAACTTGGGCTGGTAGTTTACAGTTAAATGCAATACTCTTGGAGAAGGGACTGTACTGTTAGTGGAGTAAAAGCAGTTCTTAAATGCCAGCATTTAGTTTTAAATCTTTTTCTAGTGTGTATGTGTTAAGGTTTCTCCTTGATCCAGGTAACAGCTGTGTAAAAACATACAGTGCATGTAAAAATTATTAACACTGCATAAGGAAATACTCCTGTTCCCGCTGTAACTATTGAATATTTCTTTTCTTACAGAGAGAACCATGAACCAGAACGACTGGGTTTAAATGGCATAGCAGAGACAACAGTAGCCATGGAAGTGACATAACCTCAAACCCGTGTCTCAACCTGTGCTAATGGTGTAGTCATTTATATTCCAACTGAATGCAAAATACAGCGCTCTGTGGATCACAGAGAGCTGAAATGGACCTAAATGGACTATCATTATATCGTGTATTAAGTCGATATATAATGTAAATTTTGTAAAATTGGGAAAATCACTACCTTGTAAAATAGTTTATTTGTATCATCAATATTATTTCTGTTACTTGAATAGTAGATATTCATCATCATGCTTTTGCACTTGAATTTGCAACTGAATGGATTAAAAAATAATTCTTTAATGGGATCATGAGCATGAAATGGGATCCTGCATCACTTGTTTTAACTATTTATTTTGCCATGTTTACATTTTGTATCTTGTACAAATAAATCCAACTTTGTGTCTAAAAAAAAAAAGTTAAAGATTCATAGCTAGGAAACAAAATTCTTGTAATTTTTTTCTAAAGGAAATGTAAAGTTTTCACTTGGTTCATTTTGTTTCACAATTTGACTAGATGGACTTTTTGGTAAATACTTTAGTGGCATTTCACTGTCAAATATGAAGTTCAAGGCAAAATAGTATTTTCTATTACTGTGCAGGGGAAAGGGATGGATCGATACATGCAAATTTAATGTAGTAACTCACTTTTCCATATATTTTGAATGTATATTTCTATTTATAATACCAGTTTATAAAAAATACACAGGCAAAAAACCTGACTAAGAAAATTATGCATCTAGCACATATAAAATTGTGCAGATATGAGAAAATTTTCAACTGATTACATTTTATCTGAAGACTGCATATTTTAACCGGCTTTAAAACTGTAACACACCACATAAAGGATATTTTACCAGGTATGTATTGCATTATATATCATTGCAATAATTAATTATTGGATGTCTAGATATCGAGCCATCCCAGGTGGTGGGGGGGAGGGAGGGTTGTGGCAAGATTGTCTTTTCAATTTTGGAGAGTTTTCCTGTGGCTACAAGGCAAGTAACGGGTTGGAAAAAGTCTGACTGTAAGCGTTGGACACCTTCGTAGTGTAGTGTTTTAGTGACTTTTTTTATACGGTTCTTGTAAATTAGATACGTGTAGTGGTGTTTCAGAATGTTTGTTTATGCACTAGTTCAGACAACTTTCCCTGTTACTTGTTCTTGATAAGTGAAAACTGCAGGGAAATAAAAATACATATCAAAACATGGTCAAGTTGTACATGTGGTTATTTCACAGTGTGCAAGCAATAGAGGTGTAAATTTTGAAGGTTATTAGTGGTCTTTTGATGATTTTGACCAAAGCATATGCACTTTTTTCCAGAAGGTTTCTGTTTATGTGATTATTTCCTGTGCTTGCAGTATGTGGTAGGGGAGGGATGGTCTGGTAGTTGGGACCTGAGACCTGGGAATTCTCAGAACAAGACAGTTTCTTGTTCTGCCGAAGAAACTTCAGGTATTACTTTGGGCAAAAAAATTGAATTTTCTGCTCTTTGGTTCTCCACCTGTATTTTGGATAATGTTTCTGTATTTCTTATTAATCATGGAATTGTTGAGGTTGGAAGGAACCTCTGGATGTTGTCTAGTCCAGTCTCTCCACCCTCTAAAGAAAGTCAAGATATGATTTGCCAATGTGTCATGCAGTCAGTGTATTTTTCCTCTTGGCTTTTTATATAAAGAGCTATTTTTAATCCAAGTTGTGATTAAATATATTTTGTCTTACATTCTGTAAGTTAAAAATTCTGACAGTTAAAAACACTTGCAGAGCTTTAAATACTGGGAGCCTGTCAGAAGCTCAGATGTCTAAAATGAACTATTTTTTGCTTACCTGATGCTGTATTTTCTATTCAGTATGAAGCCTGCAAGGAGAGATGATAATAGATGGCATCTGTTCAGAACAGTCGGAGCCCACGACGCTTCAGTGTCACTGCCTTGCCCGGGAGAGGTGTGGTGGCAGGACTGGGGGTGTCAGCACAAGAGGGAGGCACCTGTGCAAATGCATGGTAGTTCATCACTGTCTCTGCATCATGCCTTCCTTGGAACCGACAAATTGTTCTTTACATGTACATGATCTTTTCACATATGGCTAAGGTTTTCTGTAGAATTAGGTTCATTTCTGGGAATGACTATGATGTATACAGTCTAGAATATGAATTTTTTTTAAAGCAGAATTGTTGCGAAAACAGAGCCTGAAAAAGAAAAAAAAGCTATTCTCCTTGATATATAGAAATAGCCTCGCTTCTCTAACATATCCCCAAAGACCCTTTTGAGGTTTAATGAAAATGTGAAGTCATTTCTTCTGCAGATTGAAACTTGTACACTTGAAAATGACAGCTACTGAGCTCTGTAGTAGAGACTCCTCTCACTACAAACGTAGATCACTTTCATGGTAAATTGGACTGAAAATGTCTCTGAAATGACTGAAAAGTGCTCTGTATCTATGACTTGGTATAGTCTAATCCTCATCTAATGACTTGAGAAACCTTTAGCTGGAGCTTCTAACTTTTAATAGATTCTGGAAGAATGTGAGGTGGAGAAAAGGATTTAATGAATTCCGAAGGCTGTAATGATAAGTGTGCCATCTGTGGGGTGAGTTTCATTTGAAGGATTAGTATTGACGTAGCTTTACTGTAAAGTAGCTATAATACTGTCTCTTCAGAATTTCTACCAACTAACTGTGTGCTTCAAGTGCAAGAAAAGGAGGGTGATGAATTATACTGTAGACTGTAGAAATCTTCATTTAAAAAAAGGGAGTATTGTTATTAAGTCTTCTACTGTCTCCTAATATTGGTATATAGCAGAGATTGCCAATGACTGAGTTATTGTGCGCTGTTTTAATAGTCTGTGCTGAGGATGACGTTATTCTTTTTTAGTTTCCCTTATTTGAACTTCATGTGTACCTGCAATATGATTTGAGTAGTGATTTCTGGTTTGTTACGTATTAGGAGATGTTCAAGTAAGATTTGTGAATATAACTTATCTCCAGCAATTTGTATCAGATTTCAAGTGTAATGTGCAGAGTTTTCCTTTAGATGTCAGATACTAGAAAATGATATTTTTCTAATAAGGTTTATCTACTGTATTTAATGTGTAGGTTAACTGGAGTTTTGGTAGGTGTTTGGGTCTAATTCTAATTCGTCTTGTTTCTAATTCTGCTGTAGAGCTTTTCCTCCCCTTTCCAAACAACATCTAAACAATATCCTGTTCTGTTTACAGAGCTGTTCCTTTTCTTTGATCCGCTACAGTAGGTTGTATGTGTGGGTTTTTTCCCCTGGTACAAACAAGAAGACAGTTACTGCAGCCCTTTGTGGTTTTTCTGAGACTCCTTTTCCTTCCCTACTACCTCCAACCCCTTTGTAGAGGGTAACAGAAATCTTTCCCATTTCCTTATTACAGTAATTGTGATTTTTGAAGCCAAATCCTCAGACAGTGCAGCCTTCCAGGAGGTGACCGATTTATCCTGAAGTGGACTCGGCATTGTGCTCGCAGATAGTCATCCTTCCTCTCAGTTTCCAGTACCATTCAGGAAGAACTGCTCAGACCTTCAGAATAGTGTCCTGGTAGCAATTCACATCTTCAAACAGGAAAGTTCTGAAGGCTACAGCAAACTGAACACTCTAGACATGATTGTCATCTCAACAGACTTCCCGGATTTGACTTCAGAGAAATGGTTTCAAATTTCACTTCCCTGTTTCTTCTATTTTTATGTTTTGCAATATTCAAACTTCTTCTTAGAAGGATGGAGAATCATATTCACAAATTAAAGCATGTCTTTGCAGTAAACTGCTGGTTGTGAAGGAAGAAAAAAGGGAAAGACAGCTCTCTAACAGGGAGAGGAAAGATTTCCTGCGTAGCAGCAGAGCCAGGCCATATAGGTAGGGTTAGCTATTAAGATCTTAAGTGTTTACATTTGAACAAAGGCACATGGAAGATAATTGTTTCTGATCTAACCAGCTAATTATGTGGAAAACATTAGATACAGGCAATTGCTGTCTGCGAGCCAAAGCAATCCTGGGTCAGTTGAGTTGCCCAGGAAAGCCATCCAGCCCAATCGCCATGGAGACAGTGGTGTGCTGGCCTGGGGAGCCCCGCTGCGGAACTACTGGGACCTGGGAAGCTCCCTAAAGCAAACGGCTGCTCAGGAGGAGATTTCTTGGGGGGGGGGGGGGGGGGAAAGAGCAGATGGCTTTAGGGTAAGGGCAGTGGGACTTGAAGCAGCGCAGATCCACAGTGAGGGCTGTTGTGCCTCCCAGCACATCCCGCCGTACCTGCGTTAGCTGGAGTTTTTCATTCTGGGGAGGCTGTTGCTTGTCTTTACAGAGGTCGTGTTACGGATAGCCTGCTGCGTTGCTCCAGCCTACACAGAAATAAAGCAGCTGTCCAGCTATTTGCAGAGTGCCTAAGTGCATTTAATGGCAGCATTTCTCTTGTGGGGCGGTGATAGTATGTGAGAATAGCATATGTATGAAATGGGAATATATTTGGGTCATTTTCTTTACAAAGCTTTACTTCAATGGCCAGAAGGAGAATGTAAAGATGCACTTCTGAGAGAACATAATACTGATTCTGTTTCTGTTTGGTAGGAAAGTCCACTGGCTGAGAATATGCGTTTGAAGCAGGCTTCAATTCTTACTCATACATTATTCTGTCCTTTTAAGCACCTCGCTCAGCAAGTACTTGTGTGTCTTGTCCTCCTGCTAGTGAACACAGAGCCTTCTAGAAGGAGTGACTTCAGAACACTTTCAAATGACTTAACTGACTGAAGGTGACTGCATCTTGCATCTGTGTAAGGGAAGGCTTGGGAATATCAACATCCTACTTGCAGGAACCCAACAGTCATGTGTGAAGCTAGATGATGGGAGGTTCTCATTTGTCCCTAAATTGGTTTGATTGTGTGCCATCGTGTTGCTGTGATGGTCAGGACTCAAAATGACATTCCCTAACATGAGAATGTTTGTTTCTGAAGTGCCTTTATGTTACACGGGAGGAAAAGGGAGCTTCAGGTTAAGTTCCCCGTTTTCTCAGTGACTTGCTTGTTTCTGAGTCACCTAGTGTGTCTTGAAATGCAATCTGTGCGTTCTTTGTTTTTTTAATGGTGTAATCTCAGAAAATTAAGGAACACCTATGCAAGTTACATTCTGCTATGAATTTAACCCCATTTAATCACAGTCTGTGTTGTCACCCAGTAACTGCAGTTTAAGGGGAAAAAAAAATGAATGTAGTTGGAATAAGACTAAAATCTGAAAACTAAAAGAGAATAACAGTGAAGCAACTGAACTGTTCCCTGAACATGGGCTATGTCCACTCCGTAGTGGCTCTGTCCACTCCTTTCTCTGAATATCAGCATCATCCCATTCTTGTTCTCTATGTACCTAGTGTTAAAAGTGGTGGTACCTGTACTAACTATGAAAATTAGATAGTGTAACCCAGCAACCCTCCCCAGTGTTGGGGTGAGTGGATGTGCAGGCATGAAGAGATGTGATGGCTCAAAATCTCCTGAGCAGAAAATCTGAGAGATGTTTTGAGCCCTGTTGGTTCAAGACAGCCCAGACCAGCCTTTTCCTTGTACCCCAGTTATGCGACTATTTTCTCTAGTTATGATTGTCTTCATGACTGAAAATCAGAAAATCTGTTTAGTCCAATCTGGCTTCAATCCATTACACACTGGTGTAACTCTAATACAAATGTAATTACACAGGGAGGATAATGTAGAAAGATCAATTAGGGAGCAAAGGGCAAATGAAGGAGGGAGGCAATTAATTAAGGCTATACTGTAGCAGATAGTGATAGGAGAAAATTTGTAACAACAGATAATGAGCTGAAATCCTTTTGTCTGGTACATAACCATGTAGAGTTCTGAAAGATACAATTAAAAGACTGACCACAGCACCATACCTATCCTATCGTGTTCTGTCCAGATCTTATCTGTTCAGGAATGACTGTAAAAATAAACCAGTAGTGTGCCTGTCAGCTGTGGAACTCTCCAAAGGAGAGCAGCAAGACTGACCAAGACCAGACATAACTGATAGTTATTAACACTTTGCAAACCTCAGTAGCAGTTCAGACTGATTTGGACCGAGATGCTAAGGGTTGCAGCAAGGGCCTGCTTCAGCAAGCTGCAGTGTAGCCCCATCTGCCCCTTTCCCCCCTGGGGATGGCTGGTGGCAGCTAGCTGTGAATTGATGGCAGCCTGGTGCTGGCTTTCCCACCATCGCTGTTGATGCTTCGCTGACTCTTCCTGAATTAATGTGATTTCATTGAACCCTGCCTTGGGGACAAAGCGATGCTTAAATTAACAACATCCCCCATCTTCCCGATGATGATCTGGCTAGACTAGTCATCCAGGTTTTAAATCAACAGCTTTGTAAGTGACACCAGAAGATGGCATCATCTGCCTGTAATGCTCTTTAACTCTTTCTGGATCTTCACATATAAAGGTGGGGTTTTTTCACAATGAACCTGTTTTCCCTCAAATGAAACTCGGTGTGGATGCTTTGTGTGTCGGGGTTGTGTATTTTTTTTAGTTGCCTTGGGGTTCTTTTGTTGGTTGTCATCCTTGATTGCTTTATAGCTTCCTATAGTTAAGGAAGACAAATTCTTTTTTTCTCCCCCCTGCCCCCCCACCAAGTTAACATCCTTTTATTTGGGTTATTTAGCAAGTAACCCAAATGAAAGGATTGTAACTTGGAAAAATACTTTGAGTATTGAATAATCAACTAAAACATTTTGCTGTTTTATACAAAATTAACCTAAAAATAAATCAATTTTTATCATATAGATGACTATGCATAATGTGAATAATTTATATGAAGATTGAGATTTATGTGTGCACTTAACATACTTTATTTTTTTTATGCTTTAAAGTAAGCATATATTGAAGTGTTTTGCAAATCAGAAGCAATGGCTTCTCTTAAACTCCCTGCTAGTACAGCCCAAACATTTTCTGATGGAGCGTATTTTCACTGGCAGTACTGTTTCCAACTCTGACCTTTCTGTGGAAATGTGTGTATTCAATTATTATTATTTTTTTTAAATTATCTACAGCCCTGTAAGGACCATATGCTCTATTCCACTTTGATTACTACAGGTGGTGTTACAATGTGAAATAAGCACAAATTTTAGCTAAGTAAAAGAGGAATGACCTGCAGGAAGGGGAACTATGAGAAAGGAACCCCCGTGGCCCATGATCACCAGAAATCATTACCTGTCTGATCAAAGGAAATGTTGCTTATGGGATGGATAATCATCTTGGGTGACCGAGAGTGTCAGTTATGTAGATCCTGTACATTTTGCTGTTAAATTTGTTCTTTGCCTGGGCAAATGGTTTTGTAGCCCAGCCTCCCCTGAATGGTAAAGATCTCTCCTTGCCTTTGGTGACGCATGGGTACGCAGATTAGATTGTTTCTGTATCTCAGTTCTCCTAGCTGCCTTCTCAGCCCTCTTTAGCTCATTTTGTTCCCTGTTTTTCAGTCTTTGGCTTTCTTTTTTTCTTTAGTTTTATTCCTGTTAAACAGTTAATGTTCTGGCTTTGTAAACATTTTCCCTGATACACTCCCAAGTGCTGTCTGATGTCTGTGGGATGTTAACTATCCTTGACATTTAAAAATGTTTTTTGTTGTGGGGATCCCAACCCTTATGGTACCTCCTGCAAGACATCCTTCACCACCCCTTTACCCGTAGATGTATCTCAGCACTGATGACACAGGCATAGCATCAAATTTCATCTTGATGGCCTTTGCTGAAACACCAAGATCAATAGAATCTACATTAAAGCTGCTTTCCCTGATGGTAAGATACTTCCCTGGCCAGTACTGGTGCCTGTTCATGGCACTGAATTGTTAAAGACTGCAAAAATTCAGTCTTTTTATTCTTTTCCCGACCCCAAAGCTCCTTCCTGGGCCTCAGAAGCAGCAAAAGGAAGTAATAATCTTTTTAGACTTTGTATCTAGCTGGAGAACTTGTTCCACAGCTGTAGGAAAATGAGATGACATCAAGGCTCACTTTCTTTTACTTCTGTGGTACCAATAGCAAAAAAATTATTTTACATTCTGTCGTATTGTAGCTCAATAAAACCAAGCAGAGTACAGCTGTAGTTGTTTAAGTGCACAATCTGAAAAAGCCATGGTTTAATAAATGAAAGAAATTAATAATGATAATGCTTAAGACTACAGCAGCAGAGTATGACTACTTTTCTGTATCTTGATAGTTTATGTTTTATGTGAAGCAGTTTCCCAGTAAACTGTAAATCATACCTTCCATCACTTACCACTCTGTGAGGTACCAGGGCATCCAGAACAGTCTGGGAGAAGCCCACAAGCTCAAGGAGGAACCAATCACTCTTGAATCTGGCTGAAAACTAATGTTCCTGTTAGGCTGCTTAACTCAGTAATCTGGTAATAAGTAGTAAAAATTGTGGCTTTTTGACAATACAGTATTGTCTACAATACAGACAATGCAATATTGTTTGTCACTATTGATAAGAAGAGATGGCTCTTCAGTGCATTCTTCCTGATTGCAGATTATACCTACTCTAATAGGAAAATAGAGCTTTGCCTATCTTGCTACAAAATGAGCTCTTGATAATGGAGAAAATACGGATTAATTAATCCAAATGGTTGTCTTTTATGACTAAGCCCCTACTTGTCATGACTTACGAATTTGCTATTCAGGGTAAAAGCTTAAAACATAAGAGAAATAAAAGGGCTAGATAATTGGTAATCCACAGGAATAAATCACATTATATAATAATGTCTTATCACATGCTGCACATGGCTAACTCTCCCTGATGTAATTGCTTTTAAGAAGGGCATGAGAGCCTTTGTAACTGGCCTGCTCTTCTCGCATCCACGCCAGGTAATGAGGACAGCCAGAAGAAAGAGAAATCTCCGTAGAAATGCTGAAGAACTGACCACTGTTGTCTTAATTGCATGACTGAGTTAATGAAGCTGGTGTTCTGTTCTTTGGAGGAAACTGGTTTCAGAAGCTGCTTGGAGTTGCTGAAGTTCAGGGAATGTCTGCAGATTTCCAGAAGACTTCAAGAGTTGTTAAATTCATCTTTGTGTTCTAGATTCTTGCTAAGGAGAAAATGGAGGAGGAGGAGGAGATGACATGTGGTACATTAGTCTGTTTCCAATAACCTTAATCCAGGGAAATGACCTATCCTTGGTGCAGGGTTGGGGGCAGGAGGGCCAGTTGCATGTATTTTTAGTGGGTAAGGAAGAAGCATTGTCAGTGAGTCGAGGAGGAGGAGGACAGCACCCCTGAAGTGCAGAAACAGGCTCCAGCCGCTGTTTTTCCCCGATGCTGATTCACCGACTGCATCATGACAAACTTCTTGTAAATGTACCAAAGTCAAAGCAGCACCCCAAGGCACTCTTGTTTCTCCTTTTCCTCACAGAAAATAAGAGTGATGTAACGAAATGACAGCCCTGGAGGAGCATCCCTCAACCTGATTATGGATCAGCCTTGTGGCGGAGGTGAAGCGCAGGTTTCCAGTCCTTTCTCCTTATTTTCCCTCAGAGAGCAGCTGCAGCTGGAGGCCTAAAAGCGGAGCAGACAAAGCCAGGTAGAAACCCCACACCTGCTCCCTCTTGTCCGTTTTTATTCGATATACCCCTGGCGTCGACCAGAAGCATAATTAGTAATTAACGGGGGCTTATCCCTCTGTAAACCGCCCAGGACGCG